>NW_019943193.1:23210-41398 GCF_002910315.2 Salvelinus sp. IW2-2015 | reverse complement strand
GGACGAGCTAAAAAGGCAGGAGGTTAGCCGGCTACGGACACTGATCAAAGCCAAGCAAGACATCGAAGGAGGGAACGGTATGCTGCCCAGTGAAAGACCATTAATATGCCTTAAGTGCTATACTGTTAACATCTAGAAACACTAGGGCAAAGGCAAAGGTCTCAGGAGGATGTGGTTACTGTAGCGTCAGTGTTGAGTCACCTACTTACTTGTGAAACATGCTTTTGAAAATCTCTGTTTCGAATCACAATAGTAATAGCAGAGTATTACAGACAACAGTAACGTCTCACTTAAACCACTAATTGGCAGGATTACAGGCTAGTATAGATGCACACAGGGTGAGCTTTGACCAACACACCCTGCCGCACTGGATAACTATTACAGTGCCAATGTCAGGTCATCCCATGTCATATTGTGTTATGACTGTTAAACCTCACTCACAGATATGGCAGTAGACCACCAAGCTCTGCTGAAACAGTTTGAGTACCTGAACCACATGAATCCTCACACCTTTGAAGTGGAGGATCTGGACAGACTCATCAAATCAGTAAGTAGAATGCATGGTACATACATACAGTAGCTTAATAAAGTACCTGTAGTCCTCTTCTCCTTCAAGACATTTTAACTCTCATCCGTCATTTGACCACAAGGCCACAAACGATCTGGAGAACTATGACAAGGAGCGCCATGAGGAGTTCAAGAAGTACGAGATGACGAAAGACCATGAGCGAAGGGAACACCTCAAGACTCTAGACGATGAAAGGAGGAAGAAGGAGGAAGAACATTACGAGGAGATGAAGAAGAAACATGCAGACCATCCCAAAGTCAACCATCCAGTAAGTCCAACTGCACTTGGATGCTATGTTATCTGTGTGTTTCAGAGCTCAATCTGTTTGTGCTCACATATGGTCTAGCCAGTCTCTAGACCATGGATGGGCAAGTTTGATGGGGGTGGTGGGGGCCACAAAAAATCTGAACTCATCATGAGTGGCTCGAGGGTCTGTATCTAAAAATGTTTAGCTGACATGGTTTAATTGAGTGACTGACATAGCGAGAAACTGCTGATGCACAACCACATTTTAAAATGGGATCTTGTGTATTCTACTATTCTAACTCCCAGCAGTAAGTTGAAACCCCAAATGAGTTCCTAAACAATATACACTGACTGTAGAAAACAATAATGACACCTGCTATTTCCATTACATAGCTTTCACCTGGTCAGTCTATGATCCCTTATTGATGTCACTTGTTAAATCCACTTCAGTGTAGATGAAGGAGAGGAGACGGGTGAAAGAAGGATTTTTAAGTCTTGAGACAATTGATACATGGATTGTGTGTGTGCCATTCAGAGGGTGAATGGGCAAGACAAAATATTTAAGTGCCTTTTGAACGAGGTATAGTAGTAGATACATGGCGCACCGGTTTGAGTGTGTCAAGAACTGCAACGCTGCTGGGTTTTTCACGCTCAACAGTTTCCTGTGTGTATCATGAATGGTCCACCATCCCAACGGACATCCAGCCAACTTGACACAAGCGTGGGAAGCATTGGAGTCAACATGGGCCAGCATCTCTGTGGAATGCTTTCGACACCTTGTAGTCCATGCCCTGACAAATTGAGGCAGTTCTAAGGGCAAAAGGGGGTAGAACTCCATATTAGGAAGGTGTTCCTAATGTTTTGTGCACTCAGTATGCATATGCTGTATATGTTTGTTTGTTTATGGAAATTGATCTGCGAGCCTACAAAAGGGGGATGCCAGTTGCCTATTTCTGCTCTAGACCTTCCCCATACTTAATGTTTTAGCTCAAGTGAGCCATTTATATCTAACAGTGGATGAACATTTGTTGTTTTTTGCTGTGCAGGGCAGCCAGAATCAGTTCAAAGAGGTGTGGGAGGAYGCAGATGGTCTTGACCCTGAAGATTTTGACCCCAAGACCTTTTTCAAGCTGCATGGTAAGTCCTCATCAATAGACATCACAGGCTGGGGCAGGAACATCCATCTCAGAGTTCCTCAACATTCTTGCGTTTTGAATTTTCAGATTCCAATGGAGATGGCTTCTTCGATGAGCAGGAATTGGAGGCATTGTTTACGAAGGAGGTAAAGATTTGTCCTCTTTTTTTAATGTCTCACCTGAAATGATAATGAAACGTGTGCATGTATAGATAACGGTTCGTTCTGTGGGCTCAGCTGGAGAAGATCTATGATCCTACCAATGAAGAGGACGATATGGTGGAGATGGAGGAGGAGCGRCTGCGTATGAGAGAGCACGTCATGAACGAGGTAWACTGTTGTCCCGGCCGTGAACCRTGCATACTATATTCCCATGGATTGCTAGCACTGAAAGTTAGAGATTGGTTTCGTTGATTTAATGAAATAAATAGTTCACATGGTGACTGATCTCTCACTGTTCACAGGTGGACACCAACAAAGACAGACTGGTCTCCTTAGAAGAGTTCCTGATTGCCACAAAGAAAAAGGAATTCCTGGAACCAGATAGTTGGGAGGTGTGGTAGCTATATATATTTAACTCTCATTCATACTGGCCTACTTTTAATATTTCAACATTATAACTCATTATTATGAAACGGCAAGAGTAACAAAAACCATACCATATCTCTAAACACTCCTACATTCAACCACACTGTAATTATGTTGCTTTTCATATCAATAAGGAGAGGTAGAAGGGTATGAACTGACACGTCCTCCTTTGTTAGACCTTAGAGCAGAACCAGGCCTACACGGACGAGGAGATGAGGGAGTTTGAGGAGCACCTGACCCAGCAGGAAGAGGACCTCAACCAGAAAGCATCAGACCTCCAGAAACAGAGGGATGAGTTAAGGAGGCAGCAGGAACAGCTCAACTCACAGAAAGTAGAGCTTCAGCAGGTACAGAGTGGGCAGTGGTAGAACAGACACGACCAATAGGTTCTCTATTACCGTAACGCACTTCTTTTGTGTGGTATTGTTATTTTTGACATGAGCTGCCATATTTACCTACAACCATCCATCTGCTTATCTCTGTTTGTCTGTGGTGTTTCAGGCAGTAGAACACATGGAACGGTTGAAAACCCAGAAAGTTGAGCCCCCTCCAGAGGTTCATGGTGAGTGATAGTTTACCTCAATTCCATTTTCTCTTTACTGGTGTGTCGTGTATTTTTCAGAATGTAGAGGTGACTATGGAAAATGGATCTCAAGATGAGAAAAAGTGGTTAAAATAAACCAAATTGAAAAAAAGATGTAAAAAATTAACTGTATTCAAAACTACTCTCTTTTTCAGTAGAAGGGAATGCTATCCCAGAGCCACGAGGAGAGTACCATCCTTTGCCCCCGGGCCATCAAGATATGTCCCAAAACCACCCGGGTATGAAGCAAGACAACCACCTCCAGAACCAAATACCTCACAACACCCAGGATTTGTCCCAACCACGACTCCAAGATCTGCCCCCAGGCCATCAGGCAGTGCCATAGGGCCAACATGACTTACCATAAGGCCCCCATCAGAACCAGCCCACTCAACCCCAGTTGCCAGATGAAACTCTATAGACAACACCTCTGGCTCCATGGCCCCCCACCCACAGACCTTTGCACACTGGACTGGAGGTATATAAGTACTGTGGAGGTCCCTCCATATGGGCATGTGTGGCCCGTTATCCTGAGAGTTAACTGAAAACCAGCTGGAGAACACAGGAGGCGTTTACAGTATCTCTGCCCACTTGTGGATATCAATCTAGCTTCCAAGGCCTAGAAATGTTTTGTATGTTTGTTATAATTTGTGTTATAGAGTGCATATATGGTATGTGATGTATGGATTGGTCATAATTGATCATTACTTAAAATGCAGAGCTTTGGTGGAATGGTTTTGGTAGTGCCAATGTATTTTGGAACATTTTTAATTAGTGCTGTGTGATGTCATGACAATTAGGCCTAATAATTGTCAGGTCACTCCAGCTGAATAATGATAATGTTGTGAAATGTATGGATTCCTGAAAAGGCTCCATTTTCAAAAGGCACTGAAAATGGCATTGGGAGCATTATGAACAGTAAAGACAACTGTCTCATGCAACATAATAGAATATAAATATACTTTATTTTTTGTATGGGTTAATTCCTGTGTATTACATGGCATTAGCTTGGCCACCACTTATTTCATATCCTCAAGTCTGATAACAGCAATGTATGCTAATGTTGGCACTAGTCATGGGAAACCTGAGTGGATTACAGTCTTATTTTGTGGTACTTATACTATAGCCAGCTCTTTTGGATTATCTTAATTGATGTGCAAATGCAAGAGTCAGTTGATGATCTAGTTATTTCTGTAGAGATTATAGGTAACCACGTCTTGTTTTTTCAAGTTTGTGCTTGAATGAGGCTACTGTTCCTAATGACCTGCATGTGTCTTGGCCAAGGCCAGTACGTATTGATACTGAACAGGCCCGTTACCAGGCAATGAAGTCTACCTTTTGTACTCAGCACATCACCCCCAGAGTCTGTCTTTTATTGGGCCTTTTTGTTTTACTTTTACTAAATTCTGCTGGCTAGGGCAAATGCTCTTTTATCTTGCACCATACAGAGGTGTGCCTAATTTTTCTTGGTATAAAAGATTTGTTTAATTTTCAGATGACCAATTGCACAGGAAAACATCTATTGTTGTAGACTTTTGTTCAGTTGAAGACGATATAAAGTGATTTTCTTTATAGCTAGCGTTCAAGAGTCAGAGTGAAACTCTTAAACGTAAAGTTGACAATCCTTACATTCTACAGACCTACAGCGTTGACATCAGTTCCAAGGTATGTTGTTTTTGGACAGAGCAGATATGAAGTGACGAATGCAAATTTACAGAACATAACTCTAACAGCTACCATATGGCCAGAGCAAAATGAACGCACAGGAAATCTTCATTTTGGGTAAATCAGTCAGACCTACAACCTGCTTAGACTACACACCATTTGTACTGACTTTACTCCCAAACATGCCCTGGCAATACAATGTACAGTATAAACAATCTTCATTGAGACAAAATGTCCTTGCATGGTATGACTGCAGTCAATATATTGTTTGGTCTTTCGTGTCAAGCTTCCAAAGCCTGTCACTAGCCCCAGCCAGTTTTGTAAATGATTGCCTATTAAGCATAGACCCAAATAAACAGTCCAACAGCAAAGGCACACATGTTTCAGCTTGATCAGTTTAAGGCTATGCAATAGCATGATTGTGAGAAAGCTAAAGATCTGACAGCTAAGGGTGGTATGTATGGCTTCAGATCCAGGCTTCACCGAACCAACCTAGAGGAACAGTCAGATCAGGGGAAGGATGTTCCAGGAGTGTAGAGGTGATGTGGAAGAGTTGTTGGTATCCAAGACTAATTGGCTTGATGTCCAGCCATTTGGGTCACCATCCCTCGGCTGGGCTTGAACAGTCCCCCCCGGCCTGCAACCGCCAAGCAGACAAAATAATAATCACAGTCAGCGGAGGCCAGCCTGTCACCCTTATTCTGGGTTAAGTCTGGGCATGGAGTACAATCAAAAACCCTCATCCACATTCTAGAAATTGCTAGTGTGCACCCACCAAGGAAGAGATCAACTCTAATAGGGAGACAAAATMGACATTGTTACGAGCAAGCTAATACACCAATCACAAAATGAAATCTTGAAAAGGTAATCACTGCCTTCATGTCAATTTAGTTATATACAGTGGCATTATTCACTGTGACTAAGAGCTTTGAAAGCTTTTATCCAGGTCATACAGAATAATAGTAAGTATTTTGGCAGATGGAACCAAAAGGGGCGGGGTACATCTGTTGCCCTAGGATTTACAAATAACACCACAGGTTTACTTTGAAACTCAGTGACATGTTTCATGAATGGCCAACAATACATGTATGCTCCTGTAACGGATGTGAAATGGCTAGCTAYTTAGCGGGTACGCGCTAGTAGCATTTCAATCAGTTACGTCACTTGCTCTGAGACTTAAGTAGGGTTGCCCCTTGCTCTGCAAGGGCCGCGGCTTTTGTGGAGCGATGGGTAACGACGCTTCGTGGGCGACTGTTGTTGATGTGTGCAGAAGGTCCCTGGTTCGCGCCCGTGTCGGGGCGAGGSGACGGTCTAAAGTTATACTGTTACATTGATGCTGTTGACCCGGATCACTGGTTGCTGCGGAAAAGGAGGAGGTTGAAAGGGGGGTGAGTGTAACGGATGTGAAATGGCTAGCTAGTTAGCGGGTACGCGCTAGTAGCATTTCAATCAGTTACGTCACTTGCTCTGAGACTTAAGTAGGGTTGCCCCTTGCTCTGCAAGGGCCGCGGCTTTTGTGGAGCGATGGGTAACGACGCTTCGTGGGTGTCAGTTGTTGATGTGTGCAGAGGGTCCCTGGTTCGCGCCCGTGTCGGGGCGAGGGGACGGTACTAAAGTTATACTGTTACACTCCCATGACAAAATACAGCAGGTGAGGGAGACGGCAGCAGAGAAGTCCTCTCTTAACCCCAAGAGATGTCAGCAGAGGCAGATAAGGCTGTGGTAGCACCACAGAGCAGCAGGGATCAGGGACCAATGAAAATAAATTAGCAGCAGACAGCAGGTTATACAACACATCTTTATTGAAACAGTCTCCCAAGGWMTAACATCAGCTTACAAAGAGGAGATGGGAAAAAAAAAACATGTAATGCAATGAGAACCAAAAGCACCGGGGAAAAGTGGTTGACAGGGCTGGGCAGTGACAGAAAATATAAAAGACTCTCATGGATTGGACCGACAGTTGCAGGGMTTTTTTGCATTTATTTTGTACAAAAAATAAATTAATGAAATCTTTCAAGTTTACAGGAATATCTATTTGTTGTTTTGAACACAGACTTGCTGATAAATCTAAATGCTGTGGATTTCAGCTTTACACGTGTTAAAACAAAAGTATCTTAGACATACCAAAGCAGGCTTACTCTGATAAACAGGCTAGGAGAAATGAGAAGATAGATGAGAAAAAAAAGATTTATAAAAGTGAGCTGGGGCAAACATTCATAATATCTGAATGTTCAATGTGACGGAAGTTGACAATCCTTTAAGCGCTTTAGGATCGCATCGCTTGAGCATTACCTCGAGAGCAACCCCGAGGTCCCTGGACTGCTCCCCGCTTGTAGCCTGGCTGATATCCCTCCTGTAGACACAACAGGTCATTCAGAAAGACTTACACAGCACCCTGTGCAAGGGTCAAGTGTCTTCTAGTCACTAGGACCTAAATGGTTGGCTGTGCCCTTCCTTACCCGTTGGTAGGTGCTGTTGGAGTAGTCCCGGGGTGCCGTGCTGAACTGGGCCTGTTGCCCATAACCATTGTTTGGAGTGTTCGAGAAGGGAGGGCGATAGCCATCATATCCTCCTGAGGAAGACAACCATTTATGCGGTTAACACCATAATAAATCACTCCTGTATGAAAGTATGTCCCTTACTTAAATCAGCTTGAGCTCATACCTCTGAAACCGTTAGAGGATCCTCGGTATCCATTGATCATGCCCCGGGGGTTCCTGGGGCCTCCGCGAGACACGGTCCCCCTGCTGTTATAGAAGGACTGGCCTTGCCGCCCAAAGCCTGGCCCCTGCACCTGGTGGCCCGCTGCCGACGACATCACTTGGTCTTGGTTGTGGAAGCCTCCTACAGCTGAGGACAACATTATAAGAGTAATTCACATTTGACCTTTCTGATCATGCCCTTAGACCCAAGTCTTTAGACCCAAGGTCTACTGGTCCTCAGACTCCGCTTGTCTAAATCACATCCTCAACCCCAACAGCCACCCCAGTCCCTCTCTCACCGGACTGTAGAGTGTCCTGCTGGATGTCAGGCTCCTCCACGGAGTGCTCCGCCTGGCTGCTGAAGCCCTGGCCGTAGCCACTGGGGAACTGCTTCAGACCGTCTGCTTCGTTAGTGGGGGGCACGGGGGCGTTCAGGTTGAACACCTTAGGGACACAATACAACCAGAGAAAAGCTTTCATTTAGAGATGTCAGATACCCACGCAGGACTCGCAGACAACAGCAAATCACCACTAACAGATTTTAGTCTGATTATTGAGCATACCGTACATACTGTTCAAGGTTTGCAAAAATAAAGTTAATCAGCTTAGAGTTGATTATAAAGCTTTATGTAGACATGTGGGCAGACAAGAGCATTCTGTTCTGCTCTGACAGAGAGGGGGGGGTGGGGGGGTATGGGGTGAAGCTTGGTTTTGAGAAATGTAGGCCATCACTGGAATTATACTTTTTAATTCAGTTGATGTCCCAATKAGTTTTTTCATTATCCTTGCAAAGTAAATCTGGTATTACTGTTGTATGACAGTGTTTACTACTTCTATTCTCCCTGTCGTAAGACACATTATCAATGTGTGGCAAGTGATTAGAGTTAAGTGGGTAATATGACGGTTTTGTTCAAGTGAAGCGATGTCAGTTAAGTCCTCCATTAACAAAGCCTACCGCTTGCATGGACTGGAATGGTGCTGCGTTGACATTGATGCCGCCGCTGTGGGGGGTGGAGACGGGCGGGAAGGCAGAGGGCAAGGAGGACGGGGCGGGGGACTGCTCAGACGACAGGGACATCGAGGCCTGGTTTAGGGAGGGGGCGGGGCGGGGAGACAGAGACGTCACATACTTCAATGGTTTTCACAGACACTTCAGGACAGGCGGGTAAGGATGAGTGTTAACCATCTCTCACACTGCCCAATAACAGCCAAGCATAGAGAAGCTCCACCACCCACCCACACAGCCAGGGGGGTAGAGGAGGGTGGAGCAGAGGGCACCTTGGGGAGGAAGGGTTTACCTGGATGTGGTCGGTGCCGTCTGTCTGTGGCCGGGGCTCTGCTGTGTGGGAGGGCTGGTAGAGGGGCGCTGTGGAGGAGTAGCCATCAGGTGTGGAGGAGACCATGAGGACCTGGGGAGGGAAGGGGGAGAATAAGGGAAGGTTCACATAGTACCCTTGCCCTTTAAATAAGTCTGATCCGGTATCAAGTCTTGGGGATCACTATCAGAATTCTGTTCAAGTATCATTATTGCTACTTACTTGTGTAGATTCAGGAACTGAGCTTGGTTGAGCAAGTCTGGATTCTGAATGAACTGTACACAAGATAAATATAAAATGGTTTGTTGGTAAAACAGCTAAGAGCAACTACAAAATAAACAGACAAAACTCAAGAGTATWWAAGCAGTACCACACTAACCGGACAGTTTATTAGGTACACCACCCCGTTCACAAAAATGAATCGCTCCTACAGACAATGAGTCACGTGGCCTGCTATATAAAGCAGGCAGACAGGCATCCAGGTACTGTTCGATTGAACTTTAGAATGGGCAAAATAAGTGACCTAAGAGACTGAGCATGGAATGATCGTCGATGCCAGGCGCGCCGGATCCAGTATCTCAGAAATGGCCGGCCTCCTGGTCTGTTCACGCACAACAGTGTCTAGGGTTTACCGAGAATGGTGCGACAAACAAAAAACATCCAGTCAGCAGCAGTCCTGTGGGCGAAAACAGCTCATTGATGAGGTCAAAGGAGGTTGGCAAGAATCGTGCAAGTTAACAGGCGGGCCACAGAGACAAATAACGTTGCAGTATAACAGTGGTGTGCAGAACGGCATCTCGGAATGAACTCGGCAGTCCTTGTCACAGATGGGCTAGTGCAGCAGATGACCACTTCTATCAGCTGAAAACAAGAAGCGTGTCCAGTGGGCACGCYATCACCATTAAGGAGTGGAAATACATTGCCTGGTCCGACGAATACTGGTTCTTGTTGCAACATACTAATTGGCATCGTCAGGATTAGGTATACGTAGCATGAGTCCATGGACCCATCCAGCCTGGTGTGGGGACTGTTTTCCTGGCACACGTTAGGTCCCTTGATACCAATGGAGCAACGAACGTTTCCGACACCTTGTAGAATCCACTCCCCAAAGAATGTAGGCTGTTCTAGGAAAAAAAAGGTGGGAGCTGACCCAGTACTAGATGGGTGCACCTAATAAACACAGTGAGTGTAGATGCGAACATCTCTAGGAGGACTACAGCCTCTGAGTGGTAGTGTTGGTCAGAGGAGAGTTAAAACAGAATGTGATGTACTAACACTTACCCATCTGCTGCAGGTCCACGCTCTGTGCAGGCTTCATGGGCTGGGCCAACACGATGGCTGGGTCCAGGGCATGGCCATCAAACTCCAACATGGAGTCCTGTGGAAGGAAGCATATGGGTCAGCATGAACAAGAGACCAAACAAGATCCAATAAGGCACCCAGCGCAGGACCATAGGGGGCAGTTGGAAGGATCATCACCTGCATGAAGTTATAGGTCCCCTGCATCTGGGCCATGAGGTCCTGTACGACCTGCTTCCGGACCACGGGGTCAGGCGTGTGGGAGACTGGGRTCACAGTGTGGGGCTCGGGGGTCATCTGGGGAGGAGACTGGTGCTGGAGGACATTGACCACCTAAAGACACAGGGACAGATTTAAACCCAGCTGATGACATCATTGGGCCATGGCGTTACTTGTTGAACCCTAAAAGATTCTGTTTGTGACTGTGTGATGACAGATGATATGAGAGGTGTAGACATGCAGCATACCTGGGCCTCTGCCGTCCACTCCTCTACTTGGTCGTTGCCAGTCCTACTGTATGTGGTTTCTGGAATGAACTGTCTGTTTACAAACTACGCAAATAAACATAAGATCACTTGATTAGATTTCAATAGGTAAGGTAAACCAGAGAATTCGGAACTTTACAGCAGTTAAGAGTCAGGGTAGAGATTGAACTCACCTCTGTGGCTTCTACTTCAATGGCCTCTGTGTATTCTTCAGTAACTGTTTCCTCTGTAAAAGGAATACGCTCTGATTAATATCCACTCATCCATGTTCACACACACTCAGACCAATCGTAACATGAGTTCCCCTCAGGTGATGGTAATCTAACCCAGAAGTAAAATCTCACGGAATTTCGTCAGCTGCGTGATTAACATCTGTCTTAATACGTATTAGTAATTGAGAGATACAGCGACAACAAAGTCTCCACCCTCGCAAAAGGAAACGTTCAGCCAAAGCGAAGCAGTTTAAGCACTGCCTTCGCCCAATCCTGATACGTCCAAATAGCCAGTGCCAAAAACCTAAAGAAAACGGAACTAATAGCCAGTGCCCAAAACCTAAAGGAAACGGAACTAATGGTGCTCATTCAGTCCTGGCAGATTCTCTCGGTCTACACAGAGATTCTGGTTACCTGGTGCTGCAGGCTGCTCCCCACTCCCAGACGACTCATGCGCCACAGACTGCTGCTCCTCCTCCTCCTCCTCTTCTTCCTCCTCCTCCTCCTCTTTTTCACACACACCGTTCTGATGCGTTTGTGCTCTGTCAAAATAGCCACTCAGCAGCACCTTGTCCAGGGTCTCCTTCAGTGCCTTGTCTATAGGAAAGGGGCAGATCATATTCAGAACGTATTAAAAATGTCTTGACAGAAACTTTTGTGTTGTGCAACAAACACTCAGTCAATAGGCCGGGTCTATGCTTGGTATAATCATAGCTGTGACCCATTCCACAGCACCATGCCAGGCCTGGCCAAGATCCACTGCTCGAAGCACTTTAATAACCTACAAGTATTTATAATCCACAATGCCATATGATCTACCGCAAAGTTGTCTCTGGAATATGGGAGGTGGATGCTCAGTGTTTGTGGAATGACAGGTGTCCTGTTTCTGGGCTGGCACTACCCCTCAAAGCCCACTGGCCTCACCCCAGTTCACCCCAACCACCCAGAAAAGCACTTCCCCTTATACAAGTGCTGCTAACATGGACTGTATGTCCAGCAAGCCCTTTGTGCTTCAAGGGGCTGGGCGATGGATGGGATTTAGTCATAACCCTGCTCCCAGTTGAGCCAGCTCAGAAATTTCCTTCCAAGCTCTTTTCCCCACAAAAATCTATAATAAGCCCCAAGATACTCAGTATACAGGTGGGAGTGGGGGTAACTAATTAAACAAGCCAAAGCCTACATGTACAGAGTAAATACATTGAGCTACTTCAGAAGCGTTAGAAACATACATGTGGTTCCTGCCACAGCCTGGTCTCTGCCCTCTAGCAGTTCCCATATGTGTAGGGAGGCCTCCTCATACTGGTCAGTCAACCTGGAGAACAGGGAAGGACATTTACAACATGCCAACCATCATATTACYTCACTCCTCCCTCAAAAAAAAAGAGAAACAAAAAGGTTTGTACCTGATGTCATGGTCCCGTTCCGGGCCAACGAGCTTGTAGAAACTGTCCAGTGCTGTGAGGTTAGAGTCGGTGAGCAGGGGGAAGCCTGCGACGGGCTGTTTCAGGTCCTGCCTCGTCTGCTCATCCCCCAGTCGGTCAAGCAGGAACTGCAGCTCCAGAACAGCCTTCAGCCGCCTCTGCTCCGTCTCCTCCCGCTGCAGCTGCTCCCTCCGGGCAGACTTCTTCACTGCTTTCTGAATCTGCAAGGAAATGGGGAAGGAGTTGTCACTGCACTATGGCCACAGTGACTGAGAAACAGCACCTAATAAATACAGTGAGTGTGGTCATAGTGACCAGAATGAAACCTTGAGACAGAACTCACCTCTTGCCCCAAAGACAGGAAGCTCTTCTGCAACTCCCTTGCAAAATCCAGGTTGTTGGTCACTTCCTGGAACTTGGTCAAGGCATCCTACAGACGAGACAAGAGAGGGAATGAACATTAAATATGTTTCGTTAGCTGTGTCACAGATCAAAATAACAAACACCATAGTATAAAAACAATGGAAAGCTGAAGAATGAAAGATTATAGTACATATGCAACAGGTTAAACAATCAAGTTCACAATTGAAGTTCCCGGAGATAACATCGACACAGACCGGTGTCTTGTACATACCAGCTGATCCTGGTTCAACCGTTCTCCTTTATTCTTCTTGGCCTGGTAGTCATCCAGCTTGCCCTATAGAAATATGGCACATTTAATAAGGGTTACGAAAAGGTCTGCTGAGATTCTTTCAGCAGAAATATACCATCTATTAAGTGCTGTGATTCTAACGCCAAATAAAAGTCACAGGTTAATGATTGATTACACCAACTAAATTTGTCTGTAGCCGTAATCTTAGCCTTAATCTTAGTTACCAACTTTGAGACAAAGTCAATGCAGGGTCATAAAGCAGACAATCTTCCCAGACAAGAGAGACATCCAGAATTGCTCCTCAGTTGGTCTCAAGCAACAACTAAGCATGAAACAACCTATTATTTTTGGGAGGTATCTGAAAGCATGCTTAGATTAAAAAAAGGAAACATGGTTACCTTTTTCTTTTCCATGTTGCGGACCTTCTTGTCTATCACCTGCAGGACCTGCTTCATGGCCTCAGACTGGGTCCCAGAACCCAACTCTGGGCTGGAGGACTGAACAGCATTGTGGCCAACTGTTGCTGAAGGCATCTGATGAGATAACAGAAAAGTATTTGTAGCAGTCATTATTAGTGAAGGCTACAAAACACTGAGGCTGTAATTGAATACAATAAAAAGTTTAAAATATGTTGATTAAAACACAGTTTGCCAATGCATGGTGCTGTAAACAACAAAGGCCTGAACAATGACGTTACATTGTTGACCACATAAGTGGTCAGACAGACATTTTATATACTTAAAAAAAAAAAATCAACATGGGGTACTACCTATTAATGTTCCTTGACAAAAAACTAAGAGACCCATGAATCACTTTGGATATCAAGTCGGTTTGCAGGATGATTTCTGTCAACCGCTAACGTTCGCTAACTCAAGACAAGTAACGTTAACGTTATAATTAAATAGCTAGTAACGTTACCTAGCTAACTAACGACGTTAGTATTCCCATATTTGTTGCCATTAGCCAACTAGGAAACTAAAGCCGGCGAGGCACAGGAAAAAGGGGATCAACTGCAAGTCCTTTGTGAGCCGAGGGACTGTCAGCCGAGCATTGTCCATTGAACCGCATAAACGTTACCTGCCAAACTAACGTTAGCTACGCTACTCATCTTCCATCAACATCAAATAAACAACTATTCCGACAAAACACTTGATGTAACTACCTACATGTCGTCACAAGTATAACATTTATGCCATTTGAAAACAGATGGTCATCAAATTAGGCTTAAACTTGAATCCCATCCCAGAACAACCCCCACCCGGCTACAYGGCTAGCTTAGCTACATTTAGCTAACTAGCTAACGTTAGCTAGTTTAATTTTCTTCTCGCATTGTTACCGAGACCGGCGTAAGCTAACTGGCAACGCGAATCACTTAGATGCGAGATAGAAATCGATAGCTGACTAACTAGTTATGATTAACTACATTTATATGAACGACAGCCACCCCACTAGTTTGTTGAAATGTACCTTGCTAATGTGGTCACTGAACTTGGATTCCGTTTAATCAATTGGATGACAGGACAATGCTAGATAGAGACGACTTTAGTCAGAGGCTAGCCTAGCTCGCTAACTTAGCTAGCAAAATTATTTCTGAATTTGACGCTGACAACATCCACTTACCTTAAGGCTATCTGTCTTTGTTCGTCGTCTGACGTTGTAGTTTTAGCTCTATATATTTCGTGTAATTTGTATGTTATTTTGTATCGACAATGGTGTTCCGCCTCCCCGGCCTCACCGAGAACTATACACTATACTGCTGGCAGGCTACAGATGCTAACGAGACACGAGAACAGGGTCGGATGGCTTCAAGGCCCCGTTGGTAGTCCTAGAATTGCCTGAGTTCATCTTGGTAGACTGACAGATTTAACTAGAATCAGTCCTCAGRAACATTGCAGATTAATTATTATGGAAGCTGTATTTGACAGATTTAGGTAAGCATTTTTATGCAAGTCAATTTGTATTGAATCCCAAATGTATTGCAAACCATTTACTGAATCCCAAGTTTATTTAAGACATTCTTCTCTGCTTTGAAAAGTACAATAGATTATCCTTTGCAAGTCTATCGAATGATTACGTCTAAATAATATCACAGTTTCTAAACCCAAAGGCGCAAAATTGCGAGACTCCCGGGAACAGTTGCCAAACAGACCAGGCCAGGGTTTGAGAAGTGAAAAAATATTCCTTAGTTAAGTTTCTCGAAATCTAAAGGCACAACCTTGATTCGAGCCAATGTCGTTAGAACGTGTTATTACTCCCACCCCGTAAAAGTGACAAACTGACACGTTTTCATTTTTGTCAAAAACAACTACATATCGAAGAAGTACCTTTGAGGGCATGTACATGCGCAGTGTGGCGCGATACGACGGACCCGATGACGTGTTTCTATGCATCAGTTTAGCTAAACAACGTCGCCATGACATCGCCTACTAATGTGATCGGGGATTTCTATTGGAGAAGCAATGTTAGCCTATCTTCATATTGTACTGTGTTTGATAATATTGTGTTTTGATTGAGAAGAGATGGGGAGAGGCACCTGCCAGTAGCCACTGCGGAGTCTAGTGAGGAGAACCAGGAGGACCCCCTACCAGGTCCACGACTCACGTACGTGGTTGGGGTATGGAGTCCTTCCTAGTTCTCATTTTCAGCCGCCTCGTAGTTCCGCACAGAACTCAGCTTTGCCCCCTTCTTGGAACATGACGACTGGCCGCCGCCCAGAGGGCTGTCTGAGGCTCAATTGAAAGTCTGCCCGCTGCATCTCCAACACAGCCTTGTCCTGCCGCCCTTCCTGGCGTGCCAGCCGGGATACGGCGGCACGGCCATCTCTGATGGGTCGAGCATCACCTGTGTCCGGATCTCTCTGCACCAGATGATTCGACCCAACCTTCTTCCTCACTCAACGCGCAAAGGCTGGTCTCTGAATTCAAACAGCCAAACTGCGCCACAACGTTCCTGCTGCTCGGGGTCAAGACCACACACAGTGTCCCCATAATCGTCCCTCATGCAGACAGTGTCCTCGTCTCTCCCATCTGGGGTAGGCTGGGCTGGGGGGGTGGCGGCCCGGCTCACAGAGGGCTGTGTCCATGGAGTAGCTTTGGGGGAATGTAACACACCGCCGTAGGGACAGGGGGGGACCTGGGGAAAATCCCACACAGCTGTGGGGGAGGGGGCAGCCATGAGCTCTCTGCTGCTTTAACTGTTGGAGTAAGGGTTTGTGGGTTGAGTTGAAATGTGACATTTAGGGGGTGCCATGGTGACTTCGCCCTCCTGGAAGCTCATTTGTGCCCTATTTAGGTCTAACTGGCAGCCTTGTGGCTCCTAAGGAAGTCCACCCAGGATTACAAGGGTCCTGCAACAGCCGCCACCCACACAGGATGACGCCCACAGTCCTGGCCCCCTACTGTCAGAGTCATTATCCTTCCCTTTCATGGGTGCCACGCATCACCTGTGACTGTGCGGGAGCGCTTTGCACATTTGTGGCTCAACACTGAGTCCAACCTGGCACAATATCTTGGCTCACCAGGGTTACTGTGCCAGTGGTCACACAGGGCGGAGCAGGCCACCCCCTCCACATGTACAGGGACATGACAAAAGTCCCAACAAGGTCCGCGCCGACCACAACAACAGGGCCCAACCGCTGCCCTCGTCTGCCTTCTTGGGGGAAGTGGAGCCTTGCTTCCCCGTCTGTGCCGGTGGGCTCCTCCTGAAGATGTATGGGTGGTTGGGATAGAAAGCCAGGGGTCCGCAACTACCCGGGTCTATCGGACCCCGAAGCCTTTTCCCGAGCTCTGGGGGACATGGGGGCAATCTCGGCGCAGATGGCCTGGCTGGGGGCCACAACCCCAGCAGCACCTGGGACCCAGGGCGTGTGTTTCGTGCCGCCTGCTAGCGCACAGCACGGAATGAGTTCTGTTCATTTCCGGCCACCCATGCAGGGCTTTTCCGGCTTCCGGCTGCCTCTGGCCCCCCAGCTTCGCACAGAGTTGTGCTCCCTGCACCCCCACCAAAGCCCCAGCTGAAAGCCCCCAGCCCACACCAGCTCCCTCTCAAAAGCCACTCTCCAAGCTGTCGCAATGACTCAGGATGAGGCCAGGCTGCGTCTGTATGCGCAGTCCGTAGGAGAGAGGCGCCTGTATGAAACTGGTCCCGTGCCTACGCTCGCTCTGCACGGAGGGGGCATGTGAGGCATATGCCCGCCGAGAGAGGCTCTCAATGTCATTAGCTAGCACCCGTAGAGGCGCTCCCGGCGCTGCGGGTCTGATTACTCACGTTCGGAGCGCAGTTAGCCCGGGCTGTTCACACGTCCATAGCGCCTCCCAGTGCTCCACTAACAGCAACCATAATCATGTCGTCCTCGGGCTAATCAATATCAAACAGGCCAAGCTTCACCGTGGAGGACATTAAAGCCAACTGCAGGCCCTTTGCTCAGCCGACCACCCCCTTCAAATGAGCAACAGTTTCAACTGCATGAAAAGCTCCCAATCCGCCTAAACCGGAATACTTTGGGTCTAACAGATAAGGACCGCAGCCGGAACTGGGCGCCGCCATGGTTTTACATCCTGAAGCCCCAGATCTCGTCAGCCGACTGCAGTAGACATTACAACTCGCGTCCGCCCACCAGCACCGCGGCGAAATACACAGTCGCCGAAAAGACTCATTGCCCCTTCAGCCGCATCGCTCTCACGTCCTCCCTCAAGCGCCTCTCGCCTCCGACCCTGGCGATCTCCTCAGACAGAACCCCCGACTCCATTCACACGCACCTCCTTGCATAATCGTCCTACCTCCACCTTCACTTTCGGATTCCTCGAAGCATTTTCAATCCCGTTCTCACCTATGGGTAGCTAGCCACATAAGTCAGCTAGCTAGCGGCTAACTTGTATCAACGGTGTTTACTTCTGCACCAATTATGACCTGACTAGATCATAAATGAACAATTGTCCAGACAGAGGCTTAGTTGCGAATTGACGGTTTATTAAACCAACTTTACCACGGCTACTGTTTGGGCGTAGCACACGCCAAATAGATGACAGATAACCCACAAGCCAATCGTGACCTTCTCTTGTGAAGACCAGACGTAAGAGAGAGAGAACAAAGGCTGAACCTGGTCTTAACTTCCAATGCTCCATCCCCTGCCCAACCCCCCTCCACGCCACTCGCCAACCACCAGGATGCCCGGCATCAGAACATTCCAGGCATTCCCGTGATTGGCAGATAGCAGGTTGATTGACATGTCGGACCCGCGAACACTGGGTACTGGTCAGTACAACACAACCACCTCCTAGCCTAACACAACACACAGCTGTCTGTGCGGGTCGCTAC
>NW_019943193.1:0-23185 GCF_002910315.2 Salvelinus sp. IW2-2015 | reverse complement strand
TGTAATGACCTGACTAGATCATAAATGAACAATTGTCCAGACAGAGGCTTGGTTTGCGAATTGACGGTTTATTAAACCAACTTTACACAGGCTACTGTTTGGGCCGTAGCACACGCCAAATAGATGACAGATAACCCACAAGCCAATCGTGACCTTCTCTTGTGAAGACCAGACGTAAGAGAGAGAGAACAAAGGCTGAACCTGGTCTTAACTTCCAATGCTCCATCCCCTGCCCAACCCCCCTCCACGCCACTCCGCCAACCACCAGGATGCCCGGCATCAGAACATTCCAGGCATTCCCGTGATTGGCAGATAGCAGGTTGATTGACATGTCGGACCCCGCGAACACTGGGTACTGGTCAGTACAACACAACCACCTCCTAGCCTAACACATAAACACAGCTGTCTGTGCGGGTCGCTACACAGCCCCCGCACACACCAAAATCCCTCGTCCCGAGGGAACAAACAAAGTCTCTGAAGCGACCCGAGGTCTCCCTTTTGCCTGCGGGACGTGATGGTCGCAGAGTGCCCCTCTGGGGAACAGGGGATGAGGCAGGGAATATGGGGGACAAGGGCGGGACGGGTATACATCCTGGCTCTGGGGAACCACGCCGGTGACAAGGGGGGGTACGTCAGGGGGGAGGTGGGCTGTCTGGGAGCCTTGTTCTGCGGGCACCTGGGGTGGGTGGCCGCTGAGAAATGTCATTGCCAAGAGGGGGAATGGTGGGGGTTCCTGGGGTTTGGGGAGAAGAGGCCCCTCTGTATGGGGGCTAACCTTCTCCGGTGCACGTGCCACCCTTTCTCCTCCCTGGGAGGAGCTGCTACCGGGTACACAAACCTCCCCTACCCTCTCGCAGGCACTGCAGGGTCCCACCCAGTGACTGTCCAACTTGGGCATCTGCCTTTTTTCCTCTAGGGGGCATGTTAGGACCCAGACCGAGCTTCCCAGCCACAAAGTGGCTTCCCCGGGTGTGCACTGTTCATAGTTTCCTTTTCTGCTCTCTACACCTGGCATTCACAGCTGCTCTCTGCGAAGGTGGTGGGCTTGTCTCCAGCCCGGTCCTGTGAGGTTCCTCCGGGCATTCCTTCGGCCGGGGGAACATGAGGGCTATCCAGGGGTCGACCAACGCCACTCTCCGCATGCGGGTGCGGATTCTCTCTCCCCAGCATTGAGGAGGGCAGTGCGTGCAGGAGGGTGGAGTCTTGGACAGCGGAGCGGCATGCCATGATGGACCATAGGCCAGGGTGCTTGTCCCAGTCCACGCTGGTGGTTTGGAAAGGACGATTGGCCAGCTTGCTGTCTCCAAGCGTTGTTGGTTGAAGCGCTCCACAAGGCCCATCACTTTGAGGATGGAGAGGAAGTAAGTGGCGGGTCCTTGTGCATACCCAGCTCTCACTACATGGTGGGCGAACAGCACGGGACTCAAAGTTTCTGCCTTGGTCTTCCTGGTGGATTGGAACTTGCAGCTCCAAACTGCCTGACATCCCCGCTGTCTAGGGTCGTTTCGATCGATGGTCCCTCTGGAGCTCCTGGTCAGGCAGAAGCATAGGCCTGCGGGCCATTTTTGTGAATAGTACCTGGCCGTGAGCACCCAGCGGTTTTCCACTGTCTGGTGGTGGGGAAACGGCCCCCAACTACAATCCACTCCACCCCTCTTCCTGGACCCCCACTGGGAAACTGTTGGGCTGGGGAAAGCATGAGAAGCGGCCTGGGGGGGCCCTTTCCTCGGCTGTGCAGTTGTCACAGCGGCGGAAAAAAGCTCACATCTCTTGTGCTGCCCCAGTAGAAGCCCTGACGGGAGAACGGGCGCAGTGTTTTTGGTGACCCAAAGGTGTCGTTCCCCCACCCCCCCATGGAGTATCTGGGCGCACAGCCTCCGCAATTGCTTTTTGGGACCAACCCCATGCCCACCTTCCTCTCGCGTAGCTGACTCCTTCCATGCCCGCTGTAGCACGTCATTCAGGCCGAGCCGCAGTCTCTCAAACTTCGACCCACAAACCTTTGGGTCGCGAGTGAGAGCGGCTGTCACCTCTTCCCAGTTGGTGGCCCTCATCCTTGCGCCTTCTACCCTGTTAGCACTGGCTGTTAGGTCTGTGTCGTCCCTGCCTGCTGCCGCCATTCAGCCATGTCGCACCAGTTCTGCCAGCTCACAGCAGACAGGCCGCTCGCCCGACACACCTGTGGCACAGACACCCCTCCTTCTCGCAGCAGCTTCTCTTCCCGTCCCTCTCTCCGTTGCACACGTGGGGCGGCAGCCGCGTTCTGCAAGTACGGGGCCGACGGGACATGGCGTCGGCGTTGGCCAACAGTGGCGTGCCCCTGCCATACATGTGACAACCACGTGACAAGCATTCATGTACGGCACCTAGAAGCTCCAATACGGCAACCAGCGTGCCACCTATGCCAACCACTCCATGGCAGGGCGACTCTGAGGTAGTAAATATTGTTCTCTAATAGTTCTCTAATAAAAATAGAAAAATGTTGACACAAGAGAAATGACTACACAAGAATGGAGCTAGAGTGCATTCGGAAAGTATTCAGAACCCTTGACTTTTTCCACATGACAGCCTTATTCTAAAATGTATTCTATTGTCCCCCCTTCCCCTCATCAATACCCGATAATGACAGAGCAAAAACAGGTTTGTATACATTTTTGCACATTTCTTAAAAATAAACTTAAATATTACATTTACATAAGCATTGACGCTTTACTCTGTACTTTGTTGAAGCACCTTTGGCAGCGATTACAGCCTCGAGTCTTCTTAGGTGTGACTCTATAAGATTGGCACACCTGTATTTCGGGAGTTTTTCCCCATTCTCTGCAGATCCTCTCAAACTTATTCTGGTTGGATGGCGAGCGTCACTGCACAGCTATTTTCAGGTCTCTCCAGACATGTTCGATCAGGTTCAAGTCCAGGCTCTGGCTGGGCCACTCAAGGACATTGAGACTTTTCCCAAAGCCACTCATGCAAAATCTTGGCTGTGTGCTTATGGTCGTTGTACTGTTGGAAGGTGATCCTTTGCGCTCTGGAGCAGGTTTTCATCACGGATCTCTCTGGTCTTTGCTCCGTTCATCTTTCGCTCGATCCTGACTAGTCTCCCAGTCCCTGCCGCTGAGAAACATCCCCACAGCATGATGCTGCCACCACCATGCTTCACCGCAGGGATGGTGCCAGGTTTCCTCCAGATGTGACTCTCGGCATTCAGGCCAAAGTGTTGAATCTTGGTTTCATCAGACCAGATAATCTTGTTTTGCATGGTCTGAGAGTCCTTTAGGTGCCTTTTGGTCAATTCCAAGCAGGCGGTCATGTGCCTTTTACTGAGGAGCGGTTTCCGTCAGACCTGATTGGTGGAGTGCTACAGAAATGGTTGTCCTTCTGGAAGGTTTTCCCAGCTCCACAGAGGAACTATGGAGCTCTGACAGGGTGAACATCGGATTCTTGGTCACCTCCATGACCAAGGTCCTTCCCCCCATTGCTCAGTTTGTCCGGGTGGCCAGCTCTAGGAAGAGTCTTGGTGGTTCCAAACTTCTTCCATTTAAGAATGATGGAGGCCACTTTGTTCTTGGGGACCTTCAATGCTGCAGACATGTTTTGGTACCCTTCCCAGATCTACACCTCCACACAATCCTGTCTCGGAGCTCTACGGACAATTCCTTCGACCTCATGGCTTGGTTTTTGCTCTGACATGCACTGTCAACTATGGGACCTTAAATAGACAGGGGTGTGCCTTTCCAAATCATGTCCAATCAATTTAATTTACCACAGGTGGATTCCAATCAAGTTGGAGAAACATCTCAAGGATGATCAATGGAAACAGGATGCACCTGAGCTCAATTTCGAGTCTCATAGCAAAGGTTCTGAATACCTATGCAAATAAGGTATTTCTGTTTTTATTTTTCTAAACATTTCTAAAAACCTGTTTTCGCTTTGTCATTATGGGGTATTGTGTGTAGGGTATTGTGTGTATATTGAAAAATGTAATCCATTTTAGAATAAGAATGTAATGTAACAAAATTGTCCACCACCCAAAGGACATCCAGCCAACTTAACACAACTGTGGGAAGCATTGGTGTCAACATGAGACAGCATCTCTGTGAAATGCTTTCGACGCCTTGTAGAGTCCATGCCCCGACAAATTGAGGCTGTTCTGAGAGCAAATAGTCTTGTGGGTGTGCATAGGGTTAGTGCAGATTGTCCGGTTAACTATTAATTAACTATTTAGCAGTCCTTATGGCTTGGAGGTAGAAGCTGTCTTGGAGTCTGTTGGTCTGAAAGCCGTTGCTCTGGTCCTGTTTACGGGATGGTAGCAGAGTGAACAGTCTATTGCTTGGGTGGCTGGAGTCTTTGGCAATTTTTCGGGCCAACTTCTGACACCGCCTGATATAGACATCCTGGATGGCAGGGAGCTTGGGCCCCAAGGCCATTAGGAAGTTCTCTGCTGTCTGAAAATGATTCCGCATTACTCTTTAAATGTCAAAGGTGGCACAATGGCAGTGCCTGCAGTCAGAAGGAGTGTGATGTTTATGACCAAAGTACTTTCTAGTACAGCGTCAATGGTGATACACACTCATGCAACTAATCCACCACACACATACAAATACACAGGCACACAGATGTTCCTAGATAGCCTCAAAGGCACTCATTCCCATACACACTTCACCCATATGAGAGGTGTCACGTATACACCCTCTCCGGCGTTTGAGTTTGCCAGTCTCCTTATTATTACGCACACCTGTCACCATCATTACGCGCACCAGCACCTCATCAGACTCATCTGGACTCCATCACCTTTCTGATTACCTTCTCTATACTTGTCACTCACTTTGGTTCTTTCCCTAGGCGTTATTGTTTCTGTTCCTGTGTTTAATGTCTGTACGCTACTCTTGTTTTGTTCAATGTTTGTTTATTTATTAAATACACTCCCTGTACTTGCTTCCCGATTCTTAGCGTACACGTTACAGAATAACGCCTCACCAAAGGGGAGCATTAGGGAGTGTTTTTTTTTTTTTTTTTGTAGGTGATGTCAGGCCGGGTGCCGCTACTGGAGCAACCGCGGATGCCTCAGCTGGCTCGTCAGGTTTACAAGATTCAGTTGGCCCGTCAAGCGTCTGTGGCCGACGCTACCAAGGATGCCTCAGCTAGCTTATCAGGCTCCCATGCCTCAGCTAGCTCGACAGGTTCACAAGACTCGGATGGCAAGGCAGGCTCCCATGCCTCAGCCGGCTCCTCAGGCTCCCATGCCTCAACCGGCTCGACAGGTTCCCGCGCCTCAGCAGAAGCGATCGGCCCAGTCCTGGTCCCTGGGACCATCCCTCTGGTCGGCGTCCTGTGGCTGGAGCCGTGCGTCAGGGAGGGGG
The DNA here is from genome assembly GCF_002910315.2 of Salvelinus sp. IW2-2015. Classification (NCBI taxonomy): domain Eukaryota; kingdom Metazoa; phylum Chordata; class Actinopteri; order Salmoniformes; family Salmonidae; genus Salvelinus; species Salvelinus sp. IW2-2015. Next base: position 17,825 of record NW_019943193.1, on the reverse strand, counting down.
TACTGTCACGTAAACTCCCTCTCCGGTGTTCGAGGTCACCAGTCTCCTTATTTTTACGCGCACCTGTCATCATCGTTACGCTCACCAGCACCTCATCAGACTCACCTGGACTCCATCCCCTTCCTGATTACCTTCCCTATAACTGTCACTCCCATTGGTTCTTTCCCTTGGCGTTATTGTTTCTGCCACCCCAGAAGCCACGTCTGCCTACCTCATGGGTCAGCCACACTGTAGCCTACCCTCTGATGGCTGCTCTGGCACCATAGGGATTATGACAGCAGGGTGAGACAATGATGTACTACTGCTCAGGTCAGAAACGGCAGGCAGGCTAATTGGTCATTGAACCCTGGGACCGTGATCTAATTCTAGATTTACCCATTTCAATTCCATGAGTTTTCCTACTCTGGCTATAAAGAAATACATAAAGCATTCTAAAGAAATTACATTGAGGTGATTTACAGTACAATAAATTGATGGCCCTTGATTTCCAATAGAGAGTAACAAATGCTTAGCTACATTTTCATAGATTGTTTTGATTTTCTTCGCATGTTATTAAACACTTATTCAACCAGTTTTATATCTTTTTCTGATCAAATAATGCAGCACACATGTTGTTAAACAGCTCTTGCTGTGCCTATGTCAGAAATAGTGGGTGGTTTGTGATGGCATTCAGTATCTCTCCCTTCAGTCTCTCTATCTCCATCTCTGTATCTTAGATCATGGTTTGATACACAGCAATGCTGCTGAAACGCCTGTCTGTCCAGGTCGGGGTGCTGCAGTGATCTATGCCTTGGACAACACAAGAACAGTGAGCAATAACATACCCAACTGTAAAATAGTCCTGAAGACACACCATGCCGCCACACACAAGTAGCTGTTGTCTCTTCCCAATCTCTGGGGTTTTGAACAGCTGTATGCCTCTCCTGTCTTCTGTTAATTTATGTGTTTGTTATTCTTCAATGTAGTCTGGTTTGGCGCAGATCTTCTTACTGTCTAATCTTTAAGATGGATGGCCAGAGGTATGAGAGTCTGTGTGAGATCTGCTCCCCTTATTGACCAAAGCTCATTATTTATGGGTGAAAACTAACTACACCCCTGATATTGAGGGGAAAATGTACTGTAATTTGATTAAGGAGGAGCAGTAAGAGACTGTTAATTTCAAACTGACATAACTAACACATCTGGGCCCTGAGAGATGCTTGAGAACCTTCCATAAGAGCTGAATTGATGATCTGAATATTGTCCCCTGACAGTAAACGCTTGCGCAACTGTTGAGCTGTGCTTTGATAGGCTATTCATGGAAGCTGCTGTGGATGGACGTAAAAAAGAGAATACATCTGAAAAGAGAATCGAGTCTGTCTTGTGGTTAAAAAGGCTTTCATGTGGAATTAAGTTGAAGCTCAAATCATTCCCCATTACCTTTTCCCCTGCTTGTGCCTGTCATGGGAGCGTCTCCATCTGAGCGCCTTACCCCTGTGTCACTGACAGCTCCTAAAGAGCCCCGCCCCCATCTGACATCCCCTCCTCAGGCTCCAGTTCTAGTAATCCTTCTCTTTCTCTGAGCCAGTGAGTGAACGATCACAGCTCTCTCTCTCTCTCTCTCTCTCTGTCTGTCTCTGTCTCTCGCTCTCCTGGAACACTGCTGAGAAAGATAATTGCATCCATGGTTGCTATGTTTTCGGTTTTGCACGTGAGGTRTCTGAAAATGTTTAAGTCTGTCGTAATTGGGGGAGTTGGAGAAACAGCGCTAACAGACATAAATAAATGGTTAGCATTTGGCTTGTGAAAGGATCACGACCACATGAGAGGGATGATGTCCTCTTTGTGTGCAAAGAGGGAGGAAAGAAGTGAAAGAAGAAATGAAAATAGAATGAGTACTGAACTGGCTCAATCCACAAAATGAACGGTTCCAGAATTCTGTCTCTCTGCCCAGATATGATGATGGCTCTGTATGTGTGCATGCACCAGGGGGGTACATGGCCTGGCATACACATCAGAGCAACTCATGTCTGATTATAAATTCTAGCATACCAAATGGTTACTSAGCATAARYACTGCCTATATAGCCTATCRCTCATAGAGTTTGCTGTCTCCTAAGYGGGCAACACCCACCCAGTCCKTCMGTTGTGAATGGATATGGKCATGAATCCGCAACACAGAACCCCTGTGTTACCCTCCTGTTGAAAGTGCTTGGAGACACCTGTCTTCAGTCAGGCCATTGAACAAGTGCACAGGCCTGACACACGTCTGCCCCAAATAAAACCCTCMGTCGCTGMAGTWCATCGAGTCWCAGATGGAAAGCCARGAGKGACTTCTGTTTTCATCATAGCATCCAGAGTATAAACAGAATGTAAACCTCTAATAAACGACATGAAGGGCGTCTGGTTCCAATCGCAGGTCTTTCCCGGAGCCTGAGAGAAACTGAACCCTGTTGAGACAGAGGAGCGTTTATTTAAGAGGTCACGTCTGTTACATCACGACTCCATCACTATTCAGCAGCCATTCAGGACAGGAGTGGATCACAGAGTCAACAGATGAGCCTCATGGAAAATGAGGTAAAGACGATGGACTAGACCAGTGTGTTTGTCTGAAGTCAGACACAAACAGACCTATTGGATATTCGCCTGTTGATAGCTCCTATAGACAGAAGATGGCGCTAATATCACAGATTGGGAGGAGAGAAGCGAAACTGCACAGTTTGTGAGAGACACAAGAGGAGGGAAATAGAGGAACCGATACGGACAGAGTTGAACTTGTTTATAAGAAGAGAACAACATGCACTTTAAAGTATCTTCTTCACATCAGAGGATATTATGATGCACTTGCATTGCCCTCTGTCAAATCTTTTCACTTTTAGTAATGAATGAAGGGAAACCGAAAAGGAATACCAATACAGGCTAAAGAGAACATGATGCACTCTGATCAACTAAATGTGCACAGTAACAGCAAGTGTTACTCGATATTCATGTCCTGATGTATTTGGGAACACTGTATTGGCAATAATCTGACTTATTCCTTTATCTATTATTTTTTTTGCCTTACTTTCTCTCATAGTCRTAGTTAATGAATCAGATGGCCAGAGAAGGGTTGTCTGAAGAGTCAGATTTAGGATGTCTAACACTTTGGATCAATTGGTGAAGGACCTGGAGCTTTGCAGGCCTCCAGAGCACCAGACCTCTTCACACCTCAACAGTGATCTCCAGAGTCTGGCCCTCTCCTGGGCTGCCGGGGACAGGGACAGGAGAGGTGGGAGTTTATGGATCCCCAGCTCCTCTCTCTGATGTGGGCCGCTGAGTAATGGTCATACATCCTTCAGCGCTCCTCTCCTGCTGCACATTCTGACTGGATTAAATACGTGCAGAGGATTTATTAGCTGAAAAACCACAGGAGCCCCACAAACACTTCAGCCCAACTCCACTTTCAGTGCAGCCTAGACGGGTGCAGGAATTCAACAGCTGCCCCACCGGTTACTCCTCTCTTCTCCTCTCCCTTTCACAATATGTCTCTGTATCTCTCCTCACCTCTCCTTTACTCTCCGCCTTCATTTTTTCAAGGTTCTCTCCATTATCAGCTCTCCATATTATTTTGGCTTTCCTACATCTCGTATGAATCTCTCTGGTTCCACTCATAGTTCTACAGCTGCACTATCGAGAGCATCTTGACTGGCTGCATCACKGGTTGGTATGGCAAATGCACCGCCCTCGACCGCAAAGGGCTACAGAGGGTGGTGCGGAAGGTCCAGTACATCACTGGGGCTGAGGTCCCTGCCACCCAAGACCTCTATATTAGGCGGTGCAGAGGAAGGCCAGAAAAATTGCATAAGACATCAGCCACCCAAGCCATAGACTGTTKATATGCTACCATCCTGCAAATGGTACCGAAGCATCGGCTCTCCGACCAACAGGCTCCGAGACAGCTTCTACCCCCAAGTCATAAGACTGCTAAATAGTTATTCAAATGGTTACCCAGACTATCTGCACTGACACCATCTTGCTTGCACTGACTCTATGCACACTCACAAGACTATATTTACACTATATACACTACACAAACCCATACACACACACACACACACACACACACACACACACACACACACACACACAATGAAACACTTTCACACTCATCAAATGCTAGCCCTACTCTGTACTTTAATTTAGTAGTATTATTATCTATCCTGATACCTAGTACCTTTACTCTACCTTTATGTACATATCTACCTCAAATATCTCGTACCCCTGCACAGTAATATGGTACTGGTACTCCCTGTATATAGCTTAATTCTTGTGTATTTTATTCCTCTTGGGTTACAATATTTTTTTTAAGCGTCAGTAAGGGCTCGTAAGTATGCATTTCACAGTAAAGTCTACACCCGTTGTATTCGCCACATGTGACCAGGTGGGGCAGGGGCGAAAAGAGTGTTAGAGAGAGATAAGGAATCCCTTGGTTTTTAGCTAATTTAAAACACTGTTAAAACCAAGGGATTCCTTATCTCTCTCTCACGCTCTTGTCCCCCCTGCCCAACCTCTCTCTCTCTCTCTCTCTCTCTCTCTGTCACGACTCCCGTCGAAGTTGGCTCCCCCGCCTGTTCGGGCGGTGCTCGGCAGTCGTCGTCACCGGCCTACTAGCCGCCACCGATCCCTTTTCCCTTTTCTGTTAGTTTTGTCTTATTAGTTGCACCTGTTCCGATTTGTGTTTTCTTGATTTGATTCCCGATGTAAGCGTGTTGTGTGGGATTATTTTTGTGTTCACGATTATTTTTGTGTTCATTTTCGGTGCTGGAATTAAAGTGTATTTTTCCCCTGGAACTCTCTGCTCTCTGCACCTGATTCCTACCAACACACCTAGTCAGCCGTGACAGAATCCCGCACCCGACATGGAATCAGCAGGAGCAGCCACACCTCCTCTCCCATCGATGGAGGAGAGGGTCCTCCATCACACCTCCATTCTTCACCGGATTGGGTCTGCAATGGATCAGATGATGGAGAGGATGGACCGATGGGAGAGGAGTGGCCTTCCCACCTCATCTCCAGCGCCCCCTCCACCAGCACCACCTACCCCTTCTTCAGCATCCGGATCCGGGGCCCTGCGTCTGGCGCTCCCCAGGGAGTACGACGGGACGGCGGCTGGGTGTCAGGGGTTTCTCCTCCAACTGGAATTATACCGAGCTACCGTCCGTCCGACTCCTTCAGGGGAGGAGAGCGTGAGTGTCCTCGTCTCCTGTCTGACAGGGCGAGCCCTGGAGTGGGCCAACGCAGTGTGGAATGGCCCAGACTCGGCGAGGGATCACTACCCCGATTCCGGGCTGTGTTCGATCACCCACCGGAGGGCCGAGCGGCGGGTGAACGGCTGTTCCACCTGCGACAGGAGACGAGGAGCGCGCAGGACTTTGCCCTGGAGTTCCGGACCTTGGCCGCAGGAGCGGGGTGGAATGACAGGGCTTTGATGGACCACTTCCGTTGTAGCCTCAGGGAGGACGTCCGCAGGGAGCTAGCGTGTCGGGACACCACCATCTCATTGGATGAACTTATCGACATGTCCATTCGTCTGGACAACCTGCTGGCTGCCCGCGGGCATCCGGAACGGACCCTGTTGATTCCACCTCCAGGCCCTCCTGCTCCCATCCCCATGGAGTTAGGAGGGGCTGCATCGAGGGGGACCGGAGGAGGAGTTTCCTCCTGCACCAGTTGTGGTCGGCGAGGACACACGGCCGACCGGTGCTGGAGGAACTCGTCTGGGAGTCGGGAGGGCAGGCGGAGCACTACTCGTTTACCCCAGGTGAATCCGCACCAGACTCACCCAGAGCTTCCTGTCGGCCATATGTTTGTGCCAACCTCTTTCCCTGGATTTTCTCCCTCTCTACAGCATAAGGCGCTAGTCGATTCAGGCGCAGCTGGGAATTTCATGGATTATGGGCTCGCGCTAAGGCTAGGGATTCCCCTGGTGTCGTTAGACCAACCTTTCCCCGTACACTCCTTAGATAGCTGACCATTAGGGTCAGGGCTGGTCAGGGAGGCCACGGTGCCACTGGACATGGTAACGCAGGGGGGTCATAGGGAGCGGATTAGTCTATTTCTTATCGATTCACCTGCGTTTCCAGTGGTGCTGGGAATTCCTTGGCTAGCTCGTCACAACCCGGTGATTTCATGGAGACAGGGGGCTCTTCGAGGGTGGTCAGAGGAGTGTTCAGGCAGGTGTATAGGAGTTTCCGTAGGTGCGACTACGGTGGAGAGTCCAGACCAGGTTTCCACTGTGCGCATTCCCTCTGAATATGCCGATTTGGCTATCGCCTTCTGTAAGAAGAAAGCGACCCAATTACCACCCCATCGTCGAGGGGACTGCGCGATAAACCTCCTGGAGAACGCTGCACTTCCTAGGAGTCACGTGTACCCATTGTTCCAGGAGGAGACAGTGGCTATGGAGACATATGTTACTGAATCGCTGGGGCAGGGGTACATTCGGCCCTCCACGTCACCCGTCTCCTCGAGCTTCTTTTTTGTGAAGAAGAAGGAGGGAGGTCTGSGTCCACGCATTGATTATAGAGGTCTAAATTCCATCACCGTGGGGTTTAGTTACCCACTACCTCTCATCGCTACGGTGGTGGAATCATTTCACGGGGTGCGTTTCTTCACAAAACTGGACCTGAGGAGTGCGTATAACCTGGTGCGTATCCGGGGAGGAGATGAGTGGAAAACCCCATTTAGTACTACATCGGGCCATTATGAGTACCTCCTCATGCCATATGGGTTGAAGAATGCTCCAGCCGTCTTCCAATCTTTTGTAGACGAGATTCTCCGAGACCTGCACGGGCAGGGAGTGGTAGTGTACATCGATGACATCCTGATCTATTCTGCCACACGTGCCGTGCACGTGTCTCTGGTGCGTAAGGTACTTGGGCGACTGCTGGAGCATGACCTGTATGTCAAGGCTGAGAAATGTGTGTTCTCCAAACAAGCCGTTTCCTTCCTGGGTTATCGCATTTCCACCTCCGGGGTGGTGATGGAGTGTGACCGCGTTACAGCCGTGCGTAATTGGCCGACTCCGACCACGGTAAAAGAGGTGCAGCGGTTTTTAGGGTTTGCCAATTACTACCGGAGGTTTATCCGGGGTTTTGGTCAGGTGGCTGCTCCCATTACCTCACTGCTAAAGGGAGGACCGGCGCGCTTGCATTGGTCAGCAGAGGCGGGCAGAGCTTTCAGTCGTCTGAAGGAGCTGTTCACCAATGCGCCAGTGTTGGCGCATCCGGACCCCTCTTTAGCGTTCATAGTGGAGGTGGACGCGTCCGAGGCTGGGGTAGGGGCCGTGCTGTCTCAGCGCTCGGGCGCGCCACCAAAGCTCCGCCCTTGTGCCTTTTTTTTGAAGAAGCTCGGTCCGGCGGAGCAAAACTATGACGTGGGGGACAGGGAGTTGTTAGCTGTAGTCAAGGCTCTGAAGGTGTGGAGACATTGGCTTGAGGGGGCTAAGCACCCTTTTCTCATCTGGACTGACCATCGTAATCTCGAGTATATCCGGGCAGCGAGGAGACTGAATCCGCGTCAGGCTAGATGGGCCATGTTTTTTACCCAGTTCCGCTTCACCCTCTCGTACCGGCCAGGATCCCAGAACACCAAGGCCGACGCGCTGTCCCGCCTATATGATACCGAGGAGCGGTCCATCGAGCCGACCCCCATCCTTCCACCTTCATGTCTCATGGCACCGGTGGTATGGGAGTTGGGCTACCAGCCGGTCCTGGCCCCATGGCATCAGAGCCAGACCGAAGCTCCTGCGGTGGAGGAATGGGTGCAGCGCTCAAAGGACACCTGGAAAGCCGTCCAGGAATCGTTGAGACTGGCTGGGGAACGGCAGAAGAAGAGCGCTGACCAGCACCGCAGTGAGGCCCCCGTGTTCGCACCGGGGGACCGGGTCTGGCTCTCGACCCGAAACCTGTCCCTCCGCCTGCCCTGCCGGAAGCTGGGGCCGCAGTGTGTGGGGCCATTTAAAGTCCTGAGGAGGATAAACGAGGTGTGTTATAGGTTACAACTTCCTACTTATTATCGTATTAACCCCTCGTTTCATGTGTCTCTCCTCAGGCCGGTGGTGGCTGGTCCCCTGCAAGAAGGTGAGGTGCCTGAGGTCCCTCCGCCCCCTCTTGACATCGAGGGGTCCCCGGCGTACACAGTACGTACCATTCTGGACTCGAGACGCCGGGTGAAGGGCCTACAGTACCTCGTGGACTGGGAGGGGTACGGTCCGGAGGAGAGGTGCTGGGTACCGGTGGGGGACATCTTGGACCCTTCACTCCGGAGAGACTTCCACCGCCTCCACCCATTTTATGCACCCTCATGCAAATACAGTGAGGGTTTGGTTGGGGGCTGGTTCAGAATTGCTTACAATTCCATGCATTAATCTGTTTTTAGGATCTCAGCTCAATATGATGTATTCCCTAGCTTTAGATTTCAAACCCAAATCAACCATTTCCTGGATTGCAGATGTTACAAGACCAAACCAGCAAAGGCTCTGGTAGTTTGGATGTTTTCAAAGAGGCTATAAGAGTCTCTTATCCTACAGAGTGGCCAGCTGAAAACACTGGCCAGTCATAACATGGTGAGTTCATAGGAGTGTGTTTACCACTAACCAGGCAGCAGACTGGTGCTCAGTGAGCCTGTTGTCCCCTGGTCTGTCTGCCACGTGCACCGCTCAGGGATGACATGGCACCCAGCCTGGGGGGTGGGCAGAATAATCCCAGCTCGTAATTGCCACAGACATCCATCAGGGTACACATCCATCCATGTGCAGGCTGGGACAGGGGCCTGTGTTCGGCCTCCACACAGACCCTCCCTCTAGCTAACTCTCTTTCACTCTCTTTATCTCTGTGTCTCCCCCTCGCCCTGTGTGTCTGTCTTTATGAGGATCCAGGTTTGGCTGCCCATATGGAGGAAGCTAAGAGCAGCATTTGGTGCCAAGATTGAAATCAAAAAGATAAATATTCCTTTCCCCAGGAGGGAAGTGAGAGTGGAGGCCTGATCTCCTCTATTGATGGGGGGGAATGGGAGGCTGCGGGTTGGGGGGGGTCTGTTCACCAGCTGCCTTGTATGAGATATGTCCTATACTCCTTNCCACAGACATCCATCAGGGTACACATCCATCCATGTGCAGGCTGGGACAGGGGCCTGTGTTCGGCCTCCACACAGACCCTCCCTCTAGCTAACTCTCTCTTTCACTCTCTTTATCTCTGTGTCTCCCCCTCGCCCTGTGTGTCTGTCTTTATGAGGATCCAGGGATGGCTGCCCATATGGAGGAAGCTAGGAGCAGCATTTGGTGCCAAGATTGAAATCAAAAAGATAAATATTCCTTTCCCCAGGAGGGAAGTGAGAGTGGAGGCCTGATCTCCTCCTCTATTGATGGGGGGAATGGGAGGCTGTGGGTTGGGGGGGGGGTCTGTTCACCAGCTGCCTTGTATGAGATATGTCCTATACTCCTTATAAGCAGGGGGTGTCCCTCTCTCTAGTTTGGGTGTATGTATGCTTCCCATTGGCTTGCAGGATTAGCTGACTTTCTTTCCCCAGCATTGCGGGTCCCTCAGCATCACCCTAAAGGAGACCCCACAGAGTGGCCTCGCTGACTTCAATAACCTCTGCTGCCACAGCTGATTTATTTACCATTTGATAAAAATATGTTGATATAAGATGTTGAACTTCTATTCACCTTGCCATGTATATTGTAGTTCAACTGCTACTCTTGGGGTAAGGTTGTGAAAGTTGTGAAGATGTGAATGGGAATTACATAATTAGCTTAATGTAATGTCTGATATGAACACAGCACCCAGTGAGCCACCTAAGAGACACTCAGAGAATGCCCTCCCTAAAGTAAAAGAGAGATGGGTGACATTAAAGGAAGAGTGTTTCATTATGAGGCACATGGATAACTGAGGTCGTTTCTGATCCACAGCACACGCTCTTTGCGGTTGAAATTAGCACACAGCTTTTCAACATGTTCCTAATGCGAATACTCTCTGATGCTGAATGTCTGAGTTGGTATCCCTAGTTTTTTTTATATGTTGTTCACACGCGCACAAATCCCCCTCCAAGTAAAGAACCATATATTCCCCAGACAGCAGGGAGTAGCAAGTTAATTGAGAGAGAAATAAAAAGATGAAAAGAGCTCTGTGAGATGCCCCTTTAATCCTTGCCTCTTCTACTCCGTTATTCCTCAGCAGGCCTCTCCAGGCTGAGTAGCTGAGGGGCCTAGTGTACTCTTGACTAGAGAGACTCTATGAGAGACCCAGAACTGGTGGGGCCCATATTCTTTCTCTCTCTCTCTCAGCCGACACAAAGCAGACTCTTCTGCCTGTGAGGCCCAAGCCGGCCCTGCACAGATACATTACAACACTTATCAAGAGAGGGAGAGAGTGAGAGAGATGGTCTGGATTGCTGTAAGCAAAGAAGTTTAGACGACTGTGTAAAATCAGTTAAATCATACCAACAGGAGAAGAATTGCCTAACTTTGACCCTGGCTTCCTGTTGTAGTGTTGCGTGACTGAGTTTGGCTCTTGAACCCCCAAACCTGGGGCAATATTTAAGCTGCTCCAAGGGGTCAATGGTAACCTGCGAGCTGAGGAATCCACACGCGCCGATCTTATCTGGCAAGGTGAAACCAGAGCAGGCCTGGCGCTGCCATCAAACTGAGCCAGGCCCAGAGGGCATCATGGGAACTACTGGGATGCCTGCCTAGGGACAGGAACCTGACTGAGGTTCACAGTCATGTGACCGGCTCGGAGACTGGCTTTGAAGCTCATCTGTCACTCATCATTAATCCCTCTCCAGGTCCAGTTACACTTCCAGGGGAAAACATTTAATATACTACAACTCATATACCCAAAAGAACTACTAAAAATTATACTACATAATAATTTTCTTGTCATATTTTAACATTTTTCTATTAGCTTTTTAAGGATGGAAACATGCACAAATAACAGGGTTGTATTGTTCCATACACCAGATACACAGAGAAATGTGTTGTTTTACAGGGTCAGCCATCGTAGTACGGAGCCCCTAGAGCAAATTAGGCTTAAGTGCCTTGCACAAGGGCACATAAACATATTTGTCACCTTGTCGGCTCGGGTATTTGAACAAGCAACCTTTTGTTTACTGGCCCAACATTCTAACTGCTAGGCTATCTGCAGATGTTGTTTTGGTCTGAAATGTTTGTGTACGTTAGCGCAATGCTGTGAGCGCAAATGTGCATGCATGTACAGTATGTACAGTAGCGCCAGAGGTTAAATTGAGCTGGACCTACCTGGAGCTGGGCTCCTAAAACCTGGATCAAAGAGAAAAGGAGAATAAAAAGAAGAATGAAAGTATCATAAACCAAGGTTAGGGTTAGGATTATAGTTGAGGCTAGGATTATGGTTGAACTGTGGTGCGGACATAAAACTAGGGCTAGGGTTAGGGTTGAACTGGGATGTGGGCATGAAGTTAGGGTTAGGGTTGTGGTTGAGGATAGGTTTAGGGTTGAACCAGGAGGTGGACATGAAACTAGGGTTACGGTTATTCCCAATTTAACCATTGTGTTTGTGTGCACATGTGTGTGTCTGTGTTACAGTGGGGCAAGAAAGACAAAGCCATCCCATGATGCACCTCCCCACCAATCCATTATAGTCTGTGTAATGTTTCTATGTATTTTATGTTTTAGGCCATTACCMTATCTCCTATTTAAACCATCACCATAGTTTCTATACTAGAGCACTTCTGGTTCTGGTAGTGTTCAGTCACTGTGCAGGAAATCCCTCAACACTCTTCATTCCCTGAAGATAGACAAGAGGTGTGTGGCACACTCCCTTGTCTCCTACCATTCTTTTGTATGAGATGGCGTTCTTTTCAGATTGCCTTTCAAACATGTGTCCCTTGAAGAGATCATACATGACATAAAATGATACTCCTATTACAAGGCAGAAAATAGGGATCATCAATGATTAAATCCTGCAGGGCAGAAAGTAAAGAGGTCCCAATGGGTACTGGATCTTTGGTTCTCTCCTCCTCTCGTCTCCTACGAACTGAGAGGCGGGGTTGGATCTCACACCCTGTGCTGGATCTCAGACTTTCCCCCGGGGTGATTGACTCCATCCAGGGGTGTGACTCTGTCTCCTACTAAATCTGAGCTCACCCACTGTGATCCAACTGCACTGCTCTCCCATCTCAGATCCAAGCCTGAACACACATGGAGGGGTCACATAGTAGAARGGGAGTCTGTGACCTGCTACGCTCAATGTTGGACTACACGTTTTGTGTGCTTCACTTTAGGTCTCATTTGAAACCAGCATCAAAGCACTTTGTGATATTTCTGTGTGCTCTGCCAATGAAAACCCCTGGGCCACACAAAGAGGGTCTCAACTAGATCACAACAGGAGTATAGGAGAAAAGACAGTGATGAGTTGACCTGAAATACCTAGCTGTGCATTTCTTTAAAACATTCTGCTCTTGTCATCAAAACTCTCTTGTTTTTTCAATTAAGCAGATGGAATCTGTCATGTTTACTTGAAATTCAGATTTGAATCAATTCAGATGGAAATCTAAACCCAAACTTGGAGCCGGAGAGCCTCCGCTTCAGGCCGGTGTTTGTGTTCTAGCTTTATGGAGGGTTTTAGACTTCCACTGTTACCTCGGGTGAAATCTATCCACTTTAGAAAAACTAAACAAAACTGATCTGCAGATAACAGAAATGGACATTTCATCCAAACGAGTCAAACGAGAAACATGTTTTTGGAGATATCCTCATTCATGTTGATGGTATCAGTCCACGAGCTCATTGAAATCTCTGTAGCAGAGCTCTTCGAGTAGATGGTCAGCTCACTGGATAAATATGCAGCAAAATGAAAAGGGTTGACCATTCGTTTTTAACCAGGATGAGAGACCATTAAAATTATTACACCCTTGCACTGTCTCTGCCTAAGATAGGAAGGAGAGGAGACTAGTAATATTCATGCAATCAAGAACTACTCCTTTCTCCAAGGAACATCTTGGCATACAGAAGGTGAAAAATAGCAAGTGAGAGAGAAAAGAGGGACTGGGAGAGGATGATTGAAAAAGAGGGCCTACATTCAACTGTATCACAGATAAAACACATATGCTCCACATCAATCATAGGGACAGAGGAGGAGAAAGGCCTGCTCTGAAATACACAGTATGACTGAACCTATGGTAATGGAATGGTTATGAGAATCACAGGATACGCAATTACAGATCATCAACAAAATTAGCTATATGACTGCACCCCAAAAAGAATGCGCAGGGCAGGATGCTTTCATGTGCATGAGCCAGCGTGCACAGATTTGGACCAAACAGTGTGTGTGACCATTTATGACTAGCATGTTTACAGCTGAACACACATGCTGATGTCTGGTGTATTTCCCTGAGGAGAAGGGTCTATTGTGATTCCTGTGTGTCCCAGAGCTCCCCAGTCCTCTGTGGTGTCTCTCTGCAGTCTGGTTGGACTGGACCAGGGCTCTGGAACCTGTCAGCGTTTCCTCAGAAGGAGACTTCAGGAACAGAGACAGGCTTCATTTAATTAACTTTGGTTGCTATTCTGAAAAACACTCTCTCTCTCTCTTTCCTGTTTCTTTAGGGCTGACGTGAGGCACTGGCTGACCCCATTGTCCCAGCAGGCCTCAGAATGGGCATGGTGATGGGGTTGAAAGGCTGACATGGTGGGGCTCTGTGGATGATCTGGGGTCAGGGTTTAGATTGAGGCTGAGGAGCTGTTAAGACAAGGTAGGGTTTGACATTACACCATGGGCATGCGTCAGTACCAGGAAGTCTGCGGAGCATACAGACTCCACATCAGACACACTTCCTGGCAGGCAATGGGCGGGCGGCGTCCAATCAAAGACCCTGAAAGGAGCCTTCAAAACACACTATGTGCAGTTCAAAGCTCATAAAGACGCACTGCAGAGATCCACCTACGTGTTTCACACACATCAACAGGCCTGTGTGTGTGCGCGCATGTGTGTATTTGCGTGTCAGGGAGTGTAAGAGAGTGTGTGTACCTGTATATGCGTGTAAATGTGTGATTGGAAACAGTGTGCAGGCCCTTGCGGTGTGCTGTGTGTGTGTCTGTGTTCGTGTGCAATGTTGTAGTCCAACATCAGAGACCAGATGGTTCATTATGTAGTTATAGTTCAGTTCCAGACCTGGTGGTGGTGGTGTGACTGTGCATTCATTGTGGAAGAATGGCCTCACATCAGGAAAAATAGGAAAACATGGCATATTGTGTACCTCTCAATTGATTTCACCCACAAGGGCCACATCCGCAGCTTTTGAATCCTGTTGGTTTATCTTGCCCAGAAATGCTCAAAAGACCAGTCGACATGTTTTATGCCACAAGACAGTGACTGAAGACCACCAGTATGCATTGGTATGTTATGTGATATTATGTGAATCACATCGTTTATTCAGTATCTTGTTTTCCCCTCTAATATAATGTAATATAACACTGTCATTATCACCTGACCTAAACCAGTCAAAACAAAAAATACCAACAGTGGACAGTGTGTCATTGTAACATAAATTAGATTTCCCTTTGAGAGCCAAAGACTCAAGAAATGACCAGAGTACTATTACTCCACACAAACAAATGTGTTTTTCAAATATGGTAAAACTGATGGTTATCTGGAAATGGAGCAAATGAGATTTGAGAAAAGACAATTACTGCTCACGTCATGATCTAACCATGACAACACACAGTACCAAACAATAAACAACTATAACTCTGCCTCCGAACTCTACGGGAGAGATTTTTGGACAGTGGATTATTATGACAAAGTTATGATGGCGTGTCCTCTGCAGAGTTGCATTACATTTGGTTGTGCTAATTCCAAACACTTACAGTTTACAGATCAGCCGAGGCAGAAAACATCTTTTGGCACTAAATCCTATACTAAGTCACTTTTTCATATTAAAGAATCAACATGTCTCTGCTAAAATGTAGACGTATGAATCAGGACGAACCTGTCATCAGAAACATATCAATTCATATCATTCATATCAATCCCATATCATCTCCTTTTCCCACCAAATCATGGAGCAGCAGGGAGTTCCAAGGGTAGACAGCTGGGGTCCTGACAAGAGGGGGAGAGCAACGCCTAAACATAGTAACAGGCWGCAGGGTTCTGGCCCTGCAGGCTCTCCTGTTAGTGGAGTAAGGCCAGGCAGGCTCTACCTACCTCCAGCAGGGCTTGTTTCTCCCTGACAGTGAAGAGAGGAGACCATGAGCAGCATAAACACTGCACTTCCTCCCTCTCCTGGTTTTCATTCACAGCAGCTTCCTCCCACCCTGTGGGTGTCTCTCCTCAGGGGTCCAGCTAGCCCCACCCCCCACCTTTTCCCCCTGTGAGACATGGCCAGAGTGTTCCACTCGGTCTTGAAGCTCCTACATTGCCTTTCGGCTTGGCAAGTGGGCCTGCCGTATAGTCCAATCAGGGGTGACCCCACTGACCCCCTACCACCAGAGAGGGGGTTAGGGTCCAACAGAAACAAAGCTCTGTTTACAAGAGGAGGCTGGATATCCACCTAGCTGAGCTGATCTCTAAGTTAACATATGGAGTGGCACTCTGTTTGACGACGCAAATACTGCTGTTCACTTAGGAATGTCTTAGGATTCACGTTGTGTGTGACGTATGACCAGTATATTTTCTTGTCAATTTGTTTTGAATCAATTGCAATGCCCTCGTCATATTTTTTGACATACCATTGGCACAGTCAGAGTAGTTCAGGACAGGCACATGACAAAGTAATTACCATGACCTTCAATGCAATCAAGAGCTCGGCGTCCTCCAGCAGTTGTCCTCTGCTCTCTCTGTCTGTGTGCCATACAACCATCTTAAGCATGTGTGTTTACTGCTTGTTCTACAAAGCAAACAAAGACAAGAAGAGCCTCAGCAGTGATTAGAGAAATCAAACAAATCCTCACCAGGATGTGACCTCATGGGCCTCCAGGCCGGATCAGGTTCTTTGGAAAGGGTGAGTCAGTGAGGGTTGGGGGTGGGGGTTAAGGGAGGGTGCTCCGGGACCAGAGGTGTGAACTCAGAGCTAACGGTGCGCCCCGTCTCGATTCGGTTTACCATATCCGTCATGGGAACATCGSCTCTATTTTCTTTTCATTACAGGACCAATCCCTCTGCAATCCTTCCAAACAACAGTGGAATAACAGCTTATTTGCTCTGTGTGGCCTAGGAGGAGGGTGGAGTGATTGTAGTCTGCACTGAGGTCCARCGAAGACTCTTTGTTGTTGAGCTCGGCCCTCTGCAAAGGTGGAAACAATCTTTCCTCTCAGTGTAAACTTAATCAGTGGGGAATTGGTGAACCACTACAAGATTACATTTTTCCCACGGCAATAACCTGGCCTCCTCACTCAAGCTGGTCCACTGCCTTACTAACTCTGCTATCTGATGCTATTTGGAAGTAGAGCGTTGATGATTGACTCACAGCTATGACATACAGTATGTTTTTTCAAAAGAGGGAAAATTAGATTAATTAAGATCTGACAGAAGTAACACAGAGGAAATCCAGACTAGGGCACTTTGAAGGATGCTGGCAGGGGACATTTGATTTGTACCTTTGTTGTATAGCGTATTGCAAAACCAAAATATATTACTCTTTTCATTTGTGCTCTGCTTCAAAAAACCTTGACAACAAAGAAGAACACCCAATTAAGGATGATTTTTTTTTAAATATCCCCAGTTCAAAAACATGAGCAGATGTTGCAGTGTCTGGGACAATCTGTCGAGGCAGGTGAGTGATGTAGAATGGCAAGGCCTGGCACGCCCACGTTGTCCTCAAAACAGTCTTTGCCTAATTGGCCTTTCCACACGCAGCCTGCTTTAGATCAGAGCTGACACTGCTGCGTGCAGCGGGAGTCCAGGACAACCAGCTCTACATACATGTACAACAATCCAAGATCTGTTTAGTGTTTCCCTGAGGACTGGTTTATGATGCGTTTAACTGAACAGACAGGCTTGGCTTTGAGACCTGGCAACATGGGCAGTGGGCACGGGTCTATTGAAAGGAGATGATGACAGACAGCAGAGATACAGCAACACCAGTGAGGGAGGGAGTTAAGGCTAGCTGGGTTACCCTCAAGGTGAGGATCTGCTCTATTATCAACAGGTATATCAAAGATCAACGTTCCGTATGCACCTGTGCTGCACCAAACCTTCCTTTTCTGCCTCCATTTCACGTACCAAGGAATTTTCTCTCTGTCACTGTGTTAAAACACAAGAGAATCCAATCTGCATCATAAAAACAAGAACAATGTCCATGTTTGTGATTTGTCAGTTTCATTCATACCATTCATATCAATCCTCAAAAATAGCTGTTATCAGATTAACCAAGACACAACCCAGAAGTCAGTCTTAGTCAATAGGATTGGTATTCTCTTTAGTAAAAGCTACAAGATTCTCAGCAGTCAGGAGTGCTGCAGACAGAGATTCCTGTCATGATGTGTGAATGAGATGGAAATGAAGATGAACGTCTAATTTAAAAAATCATGTTAACACCAAAGAGGAGCTGGAGAATATCTCAGTTTGAAAGATAAATCCTGGACTTATTTTCTGAGGGAATCAAAGGGATAATTTGACCATTATGGCGACAGTTGAAGTCTGTGCATGACCGTACTATCCAGCTATTCCAACATAATCTTTTGAAATAGACAGCCACCCTGTGTACCCCTTTCTCTGGCTTAGCTTTTAATGTAACTGCGATCAACCACAACAAGATTTTTGAGGTCCGGTGTTCATCCCTCCGAAATCCTGCTGAACGTGAGTAGTTTTGGAATTCTGGAGTGCCATGCCAACC
>NW_019943192.1:120123-164538 GCF_002910315.2 Salvelinus sp. IW2-2015 | reverse complement strand
TAGTAGAAACAGAGGAAGTCAACCTGCTCCAGTAGAAACAGGGATCAAACCTGTAGAAGAAACAGGGAGTCAACCTGCCTCAGTAGAAACAGGAGAGTCACCTGCTCAGTAGAAAACAGAGGAAGTCAACTGCTCAGTAGAAACAGAGGAAGTCCCCAACCTGCTCAAGTAGAAACAGGAGTCAACCTGCTCAGTAGAAAATCAGAGGAGTCAACTGCTCAGTAGAAGACAAGGAGTCAACCTGCTCAGTAGAAACAGGAGTCAACCTGCCTCAGTAGAAACAGAGGAGTCAACCTGCTCAGTAGAAAACAGGAAGTCAACCTGCTCAGTAGAAACAGGAGTCAACCTGCTCAGTAGAAACAGAGGAGTCAACGCAGCTCAAGTAGAAACAGAGGAGTCACCTGCTCAGTAGAACAGAGTCAACCTGCTCAGTAGAACAGGATCAACCTGCTCATGTAGAAACAGGAGTCAACCTGCTCAGTAGAAACAGAGGAGTCAACTGCTCAGTAGAAACAGAGGAGTCAACTGCTCAGTAGAAACAGGAGTCAACCTGCTCAGTAAGAACAGAGGAGTCACCCTGCTCAGTAGAAAACAGGAGTCAACAGCTCAGTAGAAACAGGAGTCCAACCTGCTCAGTAGAAACAGGGTCAACCTGCTCAGTAGAAACAGGAGTCAACCTGCTCTCAGTAGAAACAGGAGTCAACCTGCTCAGTAGAAACAGGAGTCAACCTGCTCAGTAGAAACAGAGGAGTCAACCTGCTCAGTAGAAACAGGAGTCAAGCTCAGACAAGGGTCACTGCTCAGTAGAAACAGGAGTCAACCTGCTCAGTAGAAACAAGGAGTCAACCTGCCGTAGAAACAGAGGAGTCAACCTGCTCAGTAGAAAAACAGAGGAGTCAACCGCTCGTAGAAACAGGAGTCAACCTGCTCAGTAGAAACAGAGGGAGTCAACCTGCTCAGTAGAAAGACAGGAGTCAACCTGCTCAGTAGAAACAGAGTCAACCTGCTCAGTAGAAAACAGAGTCAACCTGCTCAGTAGAAACAGGAGTCAACCTGCTCAGTAGAACAGGAGTCAACCTGCTCAGTAGAAAACAGGAGTCAACCTGCTCAGTAAAGAAACAGGAGTCAACCTGCTCAGTAGAAACAGAGGAGTCAACGTGCTCAGTAGAAACACAGGAGTCAACCTGCTCAGTAGAAACAGGAGTCAACCTGCTCAGTAAGAAACAGGAGTCAACCTGCTCAGTAGAAACAGAGAGTCAACCTGCTCAGTAGAAACAGCAGGAGTCAACCTGCTCAGTAGAAAACAGAGGAGTCAACCTGCTCAGTAAGAAACAGGAAGTCAACCTGCTCCAGTAGAAACAGAGGAGTCAACCTGCTCAGTAGAAACAGGAGTCAACCTGCTCAGTAGAAACAGAGGAGTCAACTCTGCTCAGTAGAAACAGAGGAGTCAACCTGCTCAGTAGAAACAGGGAGTCAACCTGCTCAGTAGAAACAGAGGAGTCAACCTGCTCAGTAAGAACAGAGAGTCAACCTGCTCAAGTAGAAGACAGAGGAGTCAACCTGCTCAGTAGAAAACAGAAGTCAACCTGCTCAGTAGAAACAGGAGTCCAACCTGCTCAGTAGAAACAGAGAGTCAACCTGCTCAGTAGAAACAGGAGTCAACCTGCTCAGTAAGAAACAGAGGAGTCAACCTGCTCAGTAGAAACAGAGGAGTCAACCTGCCTAGTAGAAACAGAGGCTCAACCTGCTCAGTAGAAACAGAGGAGTCAACCTGCTCAGTAAGAAACAGAGGAGTCAACCTGCTCAGTAGAAACAGAGGAGTCAACCTGCTCAGTAGAAACAGGGAGTCAACCTGCTCAGTAGAAACAGGAGTCACCTGCTCAGTAGAAACAGGAGTCAACCTGCTCAGTAAGAAACAGGGAGTCAACCGCTCAGTAGAAACGGATCACTGCTCATAGAAACAGAGTCAACCTGCTCAGTAGAAACAGGAGTCAACCTGCTCAGTAGAAACAGGGAGTCAACCTGCTCAGTAGAAACAGGAGTCAACCTGCTCAAGTAGAAACCAGAGAGTCAACCTGCTCAGTAGAAACAGGAAAGTAAGAAAAAAGGAGTCAACCTGCTCAGTAGAAACAGAGTCAACCTGCTCAGTAGAAACAGAGTCAACCTGCTCAGTAGAAACAGAGAGTCAACCTGCTCAGTAGAAACAGGAGTCAACCTGCTCAGTAGAAACAGGAGTCAACCTGCTCAGTGAAACAGAGCACCTGCCAGTAGAACAGGAGTCAACCTGCTCAGTAGAAACAGAGGAGTCAACCTGCTCAGTAGAAACGAGAGTCAACCTGCTCAGTAGAAACAGGAGTAACCTGCTCAGTAGAAACAAGGAGTCAACCTGCTCAGTAGAAACAGAGGAGTCAACCTGCTCAGTAGAAACAGAAGAGTCAACCTGCTCAGTAGAAACAGGAGTCAACCTGCTCAGTAGAAACAGAGGAGTCAACCTGCTCAGTAGAAAACAGAGGAGTCAACCTGCTCAGTAGAAACCAGGAGTCAACCTGCTCAGTAGAAACAGAGGAGTCAACCAGCTCAGAGAAACAGGATCAACCTGCTCAGTAAGAAACAGAGAGTCAAACCTGCTCAGTAGAACAGGAGTCAACCTGCTATAGAAGCAGGAAGTCAACCCTCAGTAGAAACAGGAGTCCCACTGCTCAGTGAAACAGGAGTCACCTGCTCAGTAAGAAACTAGGAAGTCAACCTGCTCATAGAAACAGAGAGTCAACCTGCTCAGTAGAAAACAGAGGAGTCACCTGCCTCAGTAGAAACAGAGGAGTCAACCTGCTCAGTAGAAACAGAGGAGTCAACCTGCTCAGTAGAAACAGAGGAGTCAACCTGCTCAGTAGAAACAGGAGTCAACCTGGCTCAGTAGACCAGAGGAGATCAACTGCTCCAGTGAACGGATGTAGCAGAACGAGTGAGTATACGAATGTAGTTGTCAGAGGTCTGCAGTTCCTCGTAGAACGAGTCACGTGCTAGTAGAGGTCTGCTTGAGGAGTCACCGGGGTCACGTGTGATAATGGAGTGGCTGCTCCGTGTGTGTGTGTGTGGTGTGTGTGTGTGTGTGTTGGTGTGTGTGGTGTGTGTGCTGTGTGTGTGTGTGTGTGGTGTGTGTGTTGTGTTGTGTGTGTGTGTGTGTGTGTTGTGTGTGTGGTGTGTGTGGTGTGTGTTGGTGTGTGTGTGTGTGTGTCGTGTGTGTGTGTGTGTGGTGTGTGTGAGAGACTTGGTGTGTGCGTCCATGCTTGTTTTTGTGCAGAGGGCAGTAATGTCCCTCGAAGTCACAGTAGCAACAGGACAGTGTGCATGAACTGTACCAGCCGTGTAACATTCTGACAGTGTTGCCAGATGAACTGTAACCGCTGTAACATTCTGAAGTGTTGCCATGACTGTACCGTGTAAATTATGACAGTGTTTGCCATGACTGTACCGCTGTAACATTCTGACAGTGTTGCATGACTACCGCTGTAACATTATGACAGCGTTGCCATGACTGTACCGATGTAACATTATGACAGTGTTGCCACTGAACTACCGCTGAACATTAGAACAGTGTTGCCATGAACTGTACCGCTGTACATTCATGACAGTGTTGCCATGACTGTACCGCTGTAACATTATGAAGTGTTGCCATGACTGTAACCGCTGTAACATTCTGACAGTGTTGCCATGACTGTACGCTGTAAATTCTGAAGTGTTGCATGACTGTACCGCTGTAACATTAAACAGTGTTGCATGACTGTTCCCGCTGTAACTTATGACAGTGTTTGCCATGATGTAACGCTGTAACATTATGACAGTGTTGCCATGAACTGTTCCGCTGTAACATTATGACAGTGTTGCCATGACTGACCGGTGTAACATTATGACATGTGTTGCCATGACTGCACCGCTGTAATTATGACAGTGTTGCCATGACTGTACGCTGTAAATTATGACAGTGTTTGCCATGACTGCATCCGCTGTAAAATTTGACAGTGTTGCCATGACTGTACGCGTGAACATTATGACAGTGTTGCCATGACTGCACCGCTGTAACAATTCTAACAGTTTGCATGACTGTACCGCTGTAAGCATTATGACAGTGGTTGGCCATGACTGTACCGCTGTAACATTCTGACAGTGGTTGCCATGACTGTACCGCTGTAAATATGACAGTGTTGCCATACTGACCGCTGAACATTCTGACAGTGTTGCCATGACTGTACCGCTGTAACATTCTGACAGTGTTGCCATGACTACAGCTGTAAATTCTGACAGTGTTGCCATGACTGTACGCTGTAAAATTCTGACAGTGTGCATGACTACCGGTAACATTATGACAGTGTTGCCATGACTGACCCTGTAACATTATGAGTGTTGCCATGACTACACGCTGTAAACATTATGACAGTGTTGCTATGACTACGCTGTAACATTATGACAGTGTTGCCAATGACTGTACCGCTGTAAACATTATGACAGTGTGCATGCTGTACCGCTGTAACATTGCTGGACACGTGTTGCCATGACATGTACGCTGTAACATTATGACAGTGTTTGCCATGACTACCGCTGTACATTATGACAGTGTTGCCATGCCACGCTGTAACATCTGACAGTGTTGCCATGACTGATCGCTGTAACATTTGACAGTGTTGCCATGACTGTACCGCTGTAACATTACTGACAGTGTTTGCCATGACTGTCCGCTGTAACATTATGACAGTGTTGCTCAATGACTGTACCGGTGTAACATTAGAAGTGTTGCCATGACCTGCACGCTGGTAAACATTATGACAGTGTTGCCATGACTGTACCGTGTAAAATTATGACAGTGTTGCCATGACCTGACCGCTGTAACATAATGACAGTGTTGCATGACTGTACCGCTGTAACATTATGACAGTGTTGCCATGACTGCTACTCGCGTAACATGTTCATGATGTCATTGTGTTGCATGACTGTACGCTGTAAACATTAATGACAGTGGTTTCCATGGTGACTGTACCTGCTGTAACATTTGACAGTGTTGCCATGACTGTACCGCCTGTAAATTATGACAGTGTGTTGCCAAATGTACTGTACCGCTGTACATTCTGACACAGTGTTACATGACTGTACGCTGTAACCATTCTGACAGTGTTGGCATGACTACAGCTGAAATTCTGACAGTGTTGCCATGACTGTACCGCTGTAACATTTGACAAGTGTGCCATTGACTGTACGCTGTAACATTATGACATGTGTTGCCATGACTGTACCGCTGGTAACATTATGACAGTGGTTGCCATGACTGACCGCTGTAACATATGACAGTGTTGCTGACTCACAGTGCCTGATACAACATATTATGACAGTGTGTGCCATGACTGTACCGCTGTAAATTATGAAAGTGTTGCCATGACTGTACCGCTGTAACATTCTGACAGTGTTCCATGACTGTAACGCTGTAACATTATGACAGTGTTGCCATGATGTACCGCTGTAACCATTATGAGCAGGTTGACTCCTGTGTCAACTCAGCAGGTACGGCTACACTGTCCCTACGGCAGGACAATACATTTTCGGGCTTATGGGCCTGGCGGGATGAAAGGACAGCGATTTGAGTAGTTTTGTCCAAGTCCTAATGATTACACTTTCGGAGACTAATGATCCATATCATGTTCTGTATGGCCAGGCGCTGGGATCGTGCTGCTGCCTTTAGAAATCTGTGCTTCAGAGGTTTTGTTTGGTAACTCAATACAGTGAAGACAATTGAGCTTTATTATGTAGATGACCTGGCATATGATAGGTAGTGAACCTGTGGCGGCAGGTAGCCTGGTGGTTAGAGCGTTGGGCCAGTAACRGAAAGGTTGCTGCATTGAATCTCCGAGCTGACAAGGTAGAAATCTGTCGTTCCCCTTGAACAAGGCAGTTAACCCACTGTTCCCCGGTAGGCTGTCATTGTAAATAAGAATTTGTTCTTAACTGACTTGCATAGTTAAATAAAGGTTATAAAAATAAAATAAAAACACGTATGTAAGGTCAGTGATACGGTGACATAGAGGTTGCACGCTGTRACTAATTATAGAATGTTCTGGACTGGCAGAGTAGCTATTTAAGGAATAGAAGGAATGTAATGAAGAGGATTTCATACCGCCTGAACTCCACATTTTTAAAGACATCTCAAGGAAAAGAGTTTGATAGTGAGCATCAACAGTTGTAGATGCGTAAGTGACAGCCTCTCAATGGGGCGATCGACTTCTCAACCTCAAAAAAAGCCCCATTGAACAGGAAATTACCTGAGAATTTGAGGGTAGTCTTTAAGATTAAGAGATTGTTAAATTGGCACATGCTTCCGAAAGCAATGTTCCCGATGGGTGCTTGTCCTAAAACAAACATAATGATCCAATCAATGCAGAATCATAATTAAAGTCACACTCAAGGCAAAGGTATGCACAATCACACCCACCCAAACCATTCCTATAATGTTCTTGCTAGCATTGCCACTGTCACCGTCACCTTTATGAATCAAAGCCTCTGTATTCCTGAACGTGCAAGGAGACAAGTCAGGACAGGTAGAAAGGATTTAAGAAACTCCTGCTCTGCCACTACCTCATAACGACACAACATTCCTCTGCAAAATGGAGTACCACCTCATTGCTCAAAAGGAAACCAAACAGCCTTCCTGAAAAAGTGACATGCTGTAGGATAATAACATACCCTTCCTTCCTCTTTTTCCCCCTAATGTACATTAGAGACGAATGTTTTGTAATGTACATGGATTCTTCAGCCATGATTAGAGACAAATGTTTTGGCCGCCTGCAGGATTGTTTGTTTTTTAAAACTGGTTTGTCTGATGAAAGTGTACTTTAGGGACACTTGTCACCAACACCAACGTATGTGCATTCCTACGGAGATGGTGGGCATCGCCAACGCATGGCAACCAACGCATGGCAACCAACGCATGGCAACCAAGGATAGCAAACGAGAATGAGTGACATCCATATAACTAAACACGATAGTTATACATGACAATATAAAAAATGGATACATATGACATAAATAATAGATAGTTAAACATGACATAACATAAATAAAAGATAGTTAAATATGACAACATAAATAATAGATATATATGACATAATATAAATATTAGATAGTTAAATGAAAATATAAATAATATATAGTTATATATGACATAACATAAATACTAGATTGTTAAATATGATAACATAAATAATAGATAGTTAAATATGACAATATAAATATTAGATAGTTAAATATGATAACATAAATAATACAATGTTATATATGACAATATAAATATTAGATAGTTATATATGACATAATATGAATAACAGGGAGAATAAACATACGGCGGAGGCAAGCGTGAACATAAACAGACACACAGACACGAACACACACACCATCAATCATGTGTTTTACCTCCCAAACATCCAAAACAAAACACAATATCTCTTGCCCCAAAGACAGAACAATGTTAAATATGAGATGCAGCAAAAAAGACAATGGTGTGATGAGAGGACTCCAACACATCACCTCTGATCCCATCACTATTCCTAACTCCTACACATCACATCTGATCCCAACACTAACTCCTACACATCACCTCTGATCCCATCACTATTCCTAACTCCTACACATCACATCTGATCCCAACACTAACTCCTACACATCACCTCTGATCCCAGCACTAACCCTAACTCCTACACATCACATCTGATCCCAACACTAACTCCTACACATCACCTCAGATCCCAACACTTTACTTTGACACTGCATCCGTCATAGCGCATTAGACAAACACCTTAATGCACCTCCCCCCCACACATCCAAGACTGTGCGAGTCACACCTTCTACTGGGGTCACACCTAAACGACCTGCAGCTTGCCTTTAACCTCGACTGTAGAACCAGGAGGAAGTTGTTCGCATTCAAAGCTATTACAATGACAAGATATTAGGGGATTGTTTTTGGAGTAGCGGATTGATCCTCCCTTACCCCCTGTGGGCTATCATAGCTAGACAGCTCAACAGCTGTAGAAACTCCAACGGTTGTTATAGGTGGGCGGATACAGGTGGTAAACTGAACTGGTCGGTCCACTATGCAGTATGAATGACCCTTGCTAAGGGCCCGAGTAAGATGGACCTCTCCCCTTTGGCGCATAGCCCAGGACCCCCCACACACACACACTCATATATCATACACACACACACACACACACACACACACACACACACACACACACACACACACACACACACACACACACACACACACACACACACACACACACACACACACATCATATATGCACACACACGCTCACACACACACACACACACTCACACACTCATATGCACATACACGCTCCAACACACTCATATGCAAACACATGCTCACACATACACAACACACACACACACACACACACACACACACACACACACACACACACACATATTCATTCATAGTCACAGATCATGTTTCGAAATCTGTCTCGCCTACTTACTTATACTTATATACTGAGTACTAATCGTACTACATACTATTTAGAACATACTGTTTAGTAAAAATGGATGCAGTAAGCGTCACACACACATCCGTGTCAGGCGGTGCTGTTTAAGATGAGCGAGGACAATTTATTTTCATAAACATGGCCTTATTTCTATTACAGCATATTGGATGACTGTCATTCATATTCCATTCATCCAGCTCAATGTAACATCGATAGGTTTAGGATACTACATGATACTCATATTTTCCCTATACCCATCATGAGGTTTCAACAACCTAGCCTACGAATGAAAGTGTTCAATGTAGGTACACAGGTCAAAAGACATTTTTAAGTTATCAAGGTGACAGACAGTGACACATTCGATACCACCTTGCACACTTGCCTGCATCTAGCTGTTCTAAGGTGTAGTCATTAGACCAACAGTTACAAACGAGAGTTTCTATTGGACAAATTCAGGTATGTTTATCCCCGTTTCGTTCCGTTTGAGAATGAATACACCCCTGATCACACGCAAACACAGTTCACTTTCATAGCAACCACATACAAACAGCATGATCACTTTGCTCATTGTATAATTCCTTCTGGCATCTATGCGCTCTCCTCCTTTCCTCCTTTTACCTTCGCTTTCATCCATGTCAATGTGCCAACTTTAGTTTGTTATTCACTGTGTCTCATAGCATCATTGCCATGGGCTTTGTCAGTTATTGTCAACACTGGCTACATGTCCCCAATGATTGAGTGAGTCTATTGTCAATTTCCCGTCTGACTAAAAACTCTGCTCTCTATGCAAAGTGATAGTACACTTCCAACTGCAAATTGACAACGTATCACATCAATTCCCTCAGCTTGTGCTGTTGTGTCCCCGTGTGAGGGAATATCCTTCCTACAGTATGAGGGTTGATTCTCTTCTTGTTTATGGGTGGGCTAAATCCAAGAGGCAGAGTTGTTCTGGTTATTAGTAATACAAAATAATTGTTTGCTTCAGGGCTGTAAGTATCACTTATACAAATCACACACACACATATATATATATATATATATATATATATATATATATATATATATATATATTATTTGTCTGCGTTTATAATGGAATTCACCTACTCAAGGTAAGGAGGACACTTTCCATGATCAAATAGTCTACAAAATGAAGCCCGGGAAAGGTACTCCCTCTACTGGACATATATTGCTATGAGATCTGGTGGGTGATTGAAGTTGAAGATGACAATGTTCAGTTTTTTCCAACAAACTAAATACAAAATATAGACCACATGTAATCTATTTGCTTATTCACCACAAATAACAGATAGTAATACATCCTCACATTAAGACTGTCTGTCTGTCTGACATATTTCATCTTATCATAAATGTGACATAGGTAGTCTATTTAATCTTATCATAAACGTGACATAGGTAGTCTATTTAATCTTATCATAAATCTGACATAGCCTACTTAATCTTGTCATAAATGTGACATAGCCTACTCAGTCTTGTCATACATGTGACATAGCTAGCCTATTGTATCCATCTCCATCATTCACCTTTGTTTTATTATTTATATTTGACCATGGCTTTTCTCCAGTCCCCTTTGCAAATCCTCTGAATGTATTTTCATTTAACAAATTAGTTAGTCATGACTCATCTAGAACAGGTGTACAGGCGTGATCTCCGTGTGTTAAATTGGTGGGCCAAATATTTTCATCCCGTCTTTCACAGGCACAATGCACCCTCCCTCTGTTGACCTTGCCTAAAGCTACAATTGCAGGGAACTCGTTTGGAACCAGTGACTGTGACGCAGTGCAGGGCCTGTCAAATGCCCGTAGGACTGTATGGCACAATAGCAAAGCTTGCGTTTCATTAATCAACGTCAAAAATAACTGAATGGCATCAGATTATGATGATCTGTCTCCAGGGTGGCCCCGGTTACCACCCAGTTTTAATAATAACACCATAGAAAGTACAACGCACAGGCCGATCCCAAATTGAACACATTGCTGTATCCTACCATTACACATGTCACAGGTATGTTGTGGTGGATAGACGAACAGTCATTGGAATAAAACTTTATGAACCTCTGGTTTGCAAGCATATAGCTTTAATGTAGTGGTTATTTATTACAATTTGTTCTCCCATTATGATAAAATACGTTTTTATTGCTGTAAAAAAAAACATACTGTAAATAATAAACGCAAAAAACTAGACTCCTTCATACTGTAAATAATAAACGCAAAAACCTAGACTCCTTCATATTGTAAATAATAAACGCAAAAACCTAGACTCCTTCATATTGTAAATAATAAACGCAAAAACCTAGACTCCTTCATACTGTAAATAATAAACGCACGTGTTGACTCCATACATAGGTAGTTACCTCCCTCATGTAGCCTTTTCCTAGCCTATTTGAAGAAATGGCTCGTTGGCGCGGCCTACTGTACTGATGTGACAGTGCGACAGTTGAATGGAGCATATTATGCAAAATAAACAACATTGGCAAGAAAACAACTATTGTTAAATTCGTGGCAATAATTTCCATTAGCAATAGGCCTACACACAAAATAAATCACACGATTTTTTTTTTTTTTTTGTGAATTTGTCTTCTTTATTTGCAAGATGAACAAACCATTTGGGCATGCAACTCCAATCTACTAAATTGCTCTCGTAGTCCCCCATCACCGCGCCAGTCATCCAAAAGATTGTAGTTGAAGGTTTCTCTCGCATTTTCTATCACAGCATCGGTGTTTGTTTTTGGTCTTTCTTCCAGCGGCATTCAAATGTATCTCTGTGCGTCATGCGTAACAGCTGTGTGTAAAATAGAATCCGGAAGTACAAGCATCCAAAGATGGCGTTCCTCTCGTAGAAGGGACTTACTGGAAAATTAACTATTGCTATTGTTTATTGATTGAAGTTGCATTTTTACAGATACATGATGTCTCAGGAAATGTTTGCCTGCTGTTGATGAATAGATATTTTCCTCAACCAGAATGGCGGGAGTAGAATATACTGCAGTCGGCGGCGATTCCTATACGGTGAGAATATGATGCGTCGTGGCGAGTGTTACATCCTGTTATGAACCGCAAATAGCAGTTTAAAAAAAGAAATGGTCAAATGTAGCCAAAGAGCGATGCATTAAGATACATTTTGTCAAATGTTCAGTCTGTAACTTGAAACAGCTGGATGAGTATGTCCAACATGTTTATTAGATCCACTGCCTGTTTTATTAGTTACATTTAAGGCGTTTAAAGTTTTGTGATTAGTCTTATTCATTCGAAGATATCACATTCCATTAATACACTCTGTATCCATGCAATAACATCATGTGGGTGTGGCCTACATGTCACCTGTGTCACTGCCCACATATTTGAAGTGTCTCTTGAAATATTTATGACCCCTAAGTGAATGGATTTGTTTGTTTGCATTAACAGGAAAACCTAATTGGAACCTTGCTGGCCATTTTTGGTAATTTGCTTGTCAGCATCGCTGTAAGCATTCAGGTAAGCTCAGGCAACTGCCAACCCTCATGTTGTATGTTTTGGATATAACAAGATGTGGGTGTCCAAAGAGACACAATATTTGTACAACAGTGGTTCTATTTAATAGTCTTTATTTTCCTGAATTCTCCAGAAATACAGCCATGTAACATTAGCAGGGACCAAGGACCCCCGTGCCTTCTACCGAACCAAAACATGGTGGTGTGGCCTGGCACTTACCGTTCTAGGAGAAGCAGCCAACTTTGTCTCCTATGCCTTTGCACCTTTATCTCTAATAGCTCCATTGAATGCAGTGTCTGTCATAGGTAAGCAAATTACACTTCACTCTCACTGCTCGGGAGCTTGGCCTATCATAGCCGGGGGTGTATTCACTAGAAACCAAAGAGAAGCGAACGGAACGGGGAGCGACCTACCTGAATTTGTCCAAAAGAAACTCTTGTTTTCATTGCAAAACGTTTCCCGTTTGGACAAAACGGTTTTCCGTTGCTAATGTTTTTTCTACGGTGCAAAACGTTTTGCAACAGTGTCAACTTATGAATACAACCCTGAATGTGGAATTTAATGTTGACATGAAATAAAAGGAAATGTGTACCAGATTGAAGTTGTTTATAACTATATTATCGATATTTCGGAAAGCAAACAATGCCTACATGTAATGTGGCATTTTTTTAATCATGTTTAATGAACATTTGTTTTTTGTTCTTTTCAGCAAGTTCAATCTTAGGTTTCATTTTCCTGAGAGAGAAATGMAAGCCAAGGGAATTTTTAAGTAAGTTCAACGGGTATTTTACATTTTATGATTCTGTGTTGGAACTGACATTCTGCTTTAGGCAAATTGTATGGAAATTATGCTGAGACAATGCAAATACTGGTCCCACTACACACGCTGCTATTTGCTATGGATTTTCTTTTCCAGTCATAAAATAACCTGAATAATAAAGTATTTTGGGGAAATGGGCAAAAAGTCTCTGAATATTTGTTTGGATGGTTATTCAAAAACAATTTTAAAAAATGTAGTGTATATGCAGCCATTTACCTAGCATTTTAGAAATACAAAACCCATATTTGGAAAGTTTGTGTCCCAAAAGCATTTCTATACAATGCATGTTAATGCTAACATGAATGCTTGTCTTTGACTCTAGAGCGATACGTTTTGTCTTTCCTTGGATGTATCTTGACGGTAGCCGGGACCTACCTCTTTGCCACGTTCGGACCCAACTATCACCAGAAGCTTACTGCGGAGAACATAGTGAAACAGGTCGTAGGATGGCCCTTCCTCTTGTATGTGGTAAGACATTTGATTCTGTATAGGAGAATGAATTGAGGGATTTCATTAATACTCTTAAGTCTACATACATTCTAATTATGCACAGAAAGGTGAAGTATCAGATTTTACGCCGCTCTGGACAAGAGCCTAACTTTTTTTCACCAGGTTGTTGTTTTCTTTGGCAACCCGATTTCCACCGCCTCTATGTTAGTTATGATAAATGGGCTATTTATAACAGCCAATGTCCTGCTGTAATATCTCCTGTTGTTGTTTGGGTTTTCTACGGACAGTTACTGGAGATTATTACCTTCTGTCTTCTGCTGTACTTCTACAAGCAGCGCAACGCTAATTACCTTGTTGTCATTCTCCTGCTGGTGGCGCTGCTCGGTAAGTTGCACGACGGCAAAATATTAATGTTCAATATTTAGGGCAACAAAATACTATCAGCAACAGAGAACAGCAGAGGGGTTGTGTGTGTGGTGTGGTGTGTGTGTGTGTGTGTGTGTGTGTGTGTGTGTGTGTGTGTGTGTGTGTGTGTGTGTGTGTGTGAAGACCTCAACCCACTGATAGGTAGAGCCGTGAAAAACAGTCCCAATATTTGCTTGATAGGAATTGAACTCGGGTCTAAACAACGGAATTCAATAAATAAAAAAAACGTTTTTCATGAAAGCTGCTCTTTTCACTAACGTTTCTCTTTTTAAAGGGCTTGTTAACCACCCTACTGCATGGTGCTTCTTCCCCAGGTTCTGTGACGGTCATCACAGTGAAAGCGGTGGCAGGCATGCTGGTCCTCAGCGTCCAGGGCACCATGCAGCTCAACTACCCCATCTTCTACGTCATGTTTGTCTGCATGGTTGCCACTGTGGTCTTCCAGGCTACGTGAGTGCACAGGCAGTTACCATTAGCTAACCCTTCATTCCATTTCCCAAGAAAATACAAAATACTTCCAGGCTACGTGAGTGCACAGGCAGTTACCATTAGCTAACCCTTCATTCCATTTCCCAAGAAAATACAAAATATTTGAGCATATACAGTCCCAGTGAAATGAATGCGTTCAAACTTTTGACTGGTACTGTATGTGGTAAGTACTGTATGTGGTAAGTATTCCATGAGTAACCTACAGGGTAACTACATGTATTGTTTATATTATATATATAAGGTCTTCTGCTTTGTAAGACACTTGTATTGTGTTTGACTGCCACCTCATTGTGAATCCTCTCAGGTTTCTCTCCCAGGCTACTCACCTGTACAACTCCTCCATGATAGCCTGTGTGAACTACATCTTATCCACGTCCTTTGCCATTGTCGCAGGTAAGAGAGCTGCTGACATTGTCAATTTAACCTCTGTGGAATCACAGCTCAAGAAGATGTGAACATCAGTCTTTTTTTCTCCTTCACATTTACAGGAGCCATATTTTACCTGGAGTTTAATCACGAAGACATTCTTCACATATGCATGTTTTTGTTGGGGTGAGTAGGCTGTTCTATAATTGTCCACTATTATATGTTTACATGTGTCAGACTGGACGTATGGTGATATGGCCCCAAAACTATCAGACGATTCAACAAATGAGTTGGTTGTTTTTTCCTATTAGTTAATGATAGGAAGTGCTATGTGATTGATAGCCATGTAATGTCTTATCTCTGTCCTTCATTAGATGTTTCTCTTGTTTCCTGGGAGTCTTCCTGATCACCAAGAACAGGAAGAGGCTCAAGGCCTTTGAACCTTATGTGACAATGGACATGTCGCAAGGTAATGAAGGTACAGTTCCCTTTGCCGCGACGCATGCCCCTCCCCCCTCCATTGTCCCCAATACGAATTCAATAGCTTGCCGACGTTGTACGGTAAATTCCTTGCATCTTCTGACTTTGATATCAAAACTCGCTTGACTGTCTTGCAACGTTAACAAAAAAAAGCTACCTGTGAATTATGATTGATGCCACCATGGTGCTCTCCAGGCAATGTAACGGGAACATTTAAAAACAAATCTAGAAACAAAAAGCCAATAGGTCAATTGGTTTCTCTGCACCATTGCCATGAATTCAAAGTCACATTGAGTTAATGACATATGCCTTGTGTTATAGATTCACCTTGTGTTATGAATTTATGTCATTCTCACCCCTTTTCCTAAACGCAGGTATTCCCACCATTCACGACAAGGGCTGGCGAGCGGTGCAGCCGGACTATAACGGTTCATTTTCCTATGGTGCCCTGGTTAACAATGACAGCGTGGTGCCCGCCACTCTACCAGAGCCGGATCATGACCAGCTGGCAGTCACACCCAGTCCCACCGCTGCCCCCTATAGTTCGGCTGACCTGAAGAACGACTGAGGCACCCTTCAGACGTGCTTCAAACCAACCGCCCCCCCCCCTTGTAGGCTGCGTCTCAATCCTCCACCCTTCTCCTGAAGTGGTGCACACGTCTGGAAAAGGGTTCAGAATAGGGATGTAACCATAGACTCAGTGTAGGATGATGTCATCATTACTATGTTACCCCCATCTGGCCATGTATAACAATAAGGAAGTGTTTTGTCGGTTGTCAGAATCATGCTGTACAGCAGTGGTTCCCAAACTGTGGGGTGCCCCCCCAAAATTAACATTTATTATTGTTCTTTGGGGGGGGGCTCCCAGAATGCAGAAGGTGCAAATTCTAAATTGGGTAGTGCATCATCAGTTCCTCTTGTCATGTCAGTCATTGCCTTCCTTAGTGAGCTATGTATAACTTGTCAGAAATGTCCAGATCAACTAGCCCATGTCGGCTAACATTTTCTAGATAGGTTTTTTTTWGCCCTRAGATTTTATGTTTGAGTCACTCAAATATCACATMAAACATGACAAAATGTATAGCAATTTGAGAAAATTTGCTTTAAATGGGGGGGATGTTCCCCAAAACTGGAAGGGGTGTTTGAGTGAAAGTTTGGGGACCCCTGCTCTACAGTAATTGAACTGAGCTGCACACTCCTCTTTTAATGTCTTCCTATCTCCGGACTGCAATGAGGGGCATTTCAACCATGAGACTTTAGCTTTATTCCTGCAATGATACATTAGCTTTACTTCTGCAAATCATTCCAAGAAAGGTACTGAAGTATCCTGAAGTTGTCACTGACCACGGACAAACATCGACCTGGATCCACGCAATCCAGGCCCATAGACATCATGTCATACCTTTGGACATTAATGTGCCTTAGACTAAAGCACCCTGCCTGTTTCTCCCTGCTGTTGTCTGTTCGCCACATAAGATTGAGTGACTTATTCCATGTTAATGCATTTCTGCAGGATTTCTTTCAATAGACTTGCCAATGAATACTGTCTGCAGTTTTCCTTGTATATTTTGCTTGAGCAGTTGAAGTCACCCCACAATTCTGCCTCTGACGAGCAAGACGGTGTACGACTGCTTAATCCGAAAATGACCAAAATGGTTATAAACTGTTATTGTTTGAAGTTATTTTAGTTGCATTTGAATCAGCAAGTTGTAGTTGGGACTATGGTCTTAAATGCACAATGATTTGTGTGAATTTCATGTAAAACTGAAAGAAATGGTGGAAGATGTAAAAAAAAAAAAGGAAAAAAAAGAAAACATATTTATTGTGTTTGAAACATATGATAAAGGTTGGAAGGCTTTACTCAAGTGGTCTTCTTGTGTTAGGAATGGATTTGACGCTCGGGCTTCGTATCTACATAGCGTCTGACTGGGAGTGCTGATCTAGGATCAGGTCCACCCTGTCCATGTAATCCTGGATCAGCACTTTAACTCTGAGACGCTTTGTGGCCCTGTTCTGCTCACCACACTGTCCATTTATAACAATGTCAATGAGTGTGACGCCACTTTCCCGCTCTTTTTAAATACATATGTTTTTTAAGTTGGAATCTACCATAGTTTAGCTGCAATTTATTATGTGGACTAATGGGATTCTGAATGTCTTAAGTTATATAGATGTTATGACAATTTCCTTGTATCACTGTGCAAGCTAAACCAATATGAAGAAATGTCCATGAGTGACTGAYCTGATTTACAATAGACTACTAATGTCTCTGGTCAACACTTGTTGTTTGTCATTCTGCCAGTCTTTTCTATGAATAGAAAATCCAGTGGCACTGGCATGACCAATGAGCTCACAGTATACTATTGTTTTCTTCCTGTAATGAATGATTTGTAACCCTTAACCTCATTGCCACCACTGCTGCTGTATTATGAACTAGGTAAGCAAATAAATAATATACTACTGACGTTCATGCAAAAGATTAATGTATAGATATGACCATATGAAACATTAAATTGGGAGGGTAACCAAATATAATTTTGGTGATGACAGAATGTCGTCGTTTTTCCACTAGGATGGATGAGCTGCAACAAGTCAACTTGTTATCTCGCCCTCTTGAGGTGAGCTGAAATTGCGGAAATATTAGTTTTCAGACTTGATATTTTCCTAGTCATGCAGTTTTTGTGGTATGTTAACTATCTCAAATATTTACAACCCATTGTCACTGTCGCTATATATCACCGAAGAGCTTCAGTAAAGTACAGTGTGCCGTGTGTTTACTGCGTGCTTGCCACCAATCTTGAACGCGAACATCCTCCCCTTGCTCAATTACCATTGGTCGAAAAGCGCATCAGCTGGGTTATCATTGGTCTCACCTGGCAGTGACCGGTGCTGGTGTAGGCTGCCTCAGATATCGTACAATAATCTAATGTAAAGAAACACTGCGTCAGAGAGATACATCAACAACTGTAACCAACTGTTTTTCTTCAGGCGACAGGGACTGTCTTGACCAGAAATCATATTGACATTCTGGAATATTTATTTTTGCTCAATGATAGTGGTAAGTCGTTTCAAGAGGCCACTATTCCGTCTATGTCACTATAAAAAAATATGTAAATATATGCGCGATTTTGATTCGTTGACATGTCGCTGTGTGTCATTTTGACATTGATGGAGTTTCGCCCTTAGTGACAGCTCGCGCTAAGCTTTTACCTGGCTGCTCTTATGTAACAAGTTTTGAAACAAATCGGTAGCTTTTAAAGAGAGATAAGTAAATATTCCGTTAGGCTACAATGTTACAGCCTTGCGTTGTTGACATGCTGTGCAGTTTTGGTTTACTAATTTGTTGTAGTCTGTAGGCTATTCTGCGGTTTGGAAAGAAAAGTGGCATGTACGTTACCAGTCAGAAGTTTGGACACCTACTCATTCAAGGGTTTTTCTTTATTTGTACTATTTTATACATTATAGAATAATAGTGAATACATCAAAACTAGGAAATAACACATATGGAATCATGTTGTAAACAAAAAAAGTATTTTATATTTGAGATTCTTCAAAGTAGCCACCCTTTGCCTTGATGGCAGCTTTGCACACTCTTGGCATTCTCTCAACCAGCACCACCTGAAATGCTTTTCCAACAGTCTTGAAGGGGTTCCCACATATGCTGAGCACTTGTTGGCTACTTTTCCATCACTCTGCTATCCAACTCATCCCAAACCATCTCAATTGGGTTGAGGTCGGGTGATTGTGGAGGCCAGGTCATCTGATGCAGCATTCCATCACTCTTCTTCTTGGTTAGCCCATACACATCCTGGAGGTGTGTTGGGTCATTGTTCTGTTGAAAAACAAATGATAGTCCCACTAAACGCAAACCAGATGGGATGGTGTATCGCAACAGAATGCTGTGGTAGCCGTGCTGGTTAAGTATGCCTTACATTTTAAATAAATCACTGACAGTGTCACCAGCAAAGCATCCCCACAACATCACACCTCCTCCTCCATGCTTCATGGTGGGAACCACACATGCGGAGATCATCCATTCACCCACTCTGCGTCTCACAAAGACACGGCGGTTTGAACCAAAAATCTCCAATTTGAACATATTTTCACCGGTCTAATGTCCATTCCTCGTGTTTCTTGGCCCAAACAAGTCTCTTCTTCTTATTGGTGTCCTTTAGTAGTGGTTTCTTAGCAGCAATTCGACCACGAAGGCCTGATTCACGCAGTCTCCTCTGAACAGTTGATATTGAGATGTCTGTTACTTGAACTCTGTGAAGCATTTATTTGGGCTGCAATTTCTGAGGTAACTCTAATGAACTTATCCTCTGCAGCAGAGGTAACTCTGGGTCTTCCTTTGCTGTCGCGGTCCTCATGAGAGCCAGTTTCATCATTGCACTTGATGGTTTTTGCGACTGCACTTTAAGAAACTTTCAAAGTTCTTGACATTTTCTGGATTCAAGTCTTAAAGTATTGATGGACTGTCGTTTCTCTTTGCTTATTTGAACTGTTCTTGCCATAATATGGAATTGGTCTTTTACCAAATAGGGCTATCTTCTGTATACCACCCCTACCTTGTCACAACACAACTGATTGGCTCAAACGCATTAATAAAGGAATGAAATCCCACAGATTAACTTAGAACAACAATGTACACCTGATAATTGAAATGCATTCCTGGTGACTACCTCATGAAGCTGGTTGAGAGAATGCCAAGAGTGTGCAAAGCTGTCATCAAGGCAAAGGGTGGCTACTTTGAAGAATCTCAAATCTCAAATATATTTTTATTTGTTTAACACTTTTTTGGTTACTACATGATTCCATATGTGTTATTTCATAGTGTTGATGTCTTCACTTTTATTCTACAATGTACAAAATAGTTAAAATAAAGAAAAACCCTTGAATGAGTAGGTGTGTCCAAACTTTGACTGGTACTCTACATCATTGTATTTCAGCTTGACAGCATACATTAAATTGTACAAATTGTATAAGGACTTCTTCCTCAACTATGATTATGAACGGCATAGTAAATTCTTATTACAATGTATTAATTTATAATCCAGGTTAGGTAGTGCTTCAATTATCCTTCTATTGGCCGCCAGATGTCACCCTATCCCACAACAGCGTTAAAAATGATCCTCAACTGATGTATTTGTTTAGGGCCCCGGTTCACCAATAGGCGCCCCGCGTGTCAAATTCGGCCAGCAGTTGATTTTATTTGCCCCCCCTTCATATTTTCTGAACACTTTTATTTATGTTGGACATAAAATACTGTGAAATCACCAGGAAATCAGTACAAAGGGATTTTAATTTAGGAAATATGTTCCCAAGTATTCCCACGCATAAATAGAGAGACACGTGATCGTATCCCAATGTGATCAAGGTTTGAAATTATTCCGTTTTTGTCAAGTATTATATCTGGTTGGGATTCTTGCATTCAATTTGCAGTGTACAAATTATTTATAACTATGCCCCCCCCCGTACCATCTGCTCAAGGAAAAATCTGCCCACTGCTGAATGTAATTGGGGATCCCTGGTGAAGGGTATACATGTTTGTGTTGAGGTCTTATAATGGGAAACACCCATAGACCTATAAGGACAAATAGGAATATCTGCAGTGTTTTGGTTTGATCAATATTCTCATCACTTGTTGACTAGAACTGTCTGTCTGACATAAGATTGTGAGACCATGCAAGGAGCAGGGAAATTGCACCATCAATGTATACAATAGATAGATTAGTTGATTACTTGAGACAAGTAAAGACAAAATACTTTATTTTTGTATCTTTCTCTCTCTCTCCAGTCTTGTCCCTGCTAGAAGTCCCAGAAAAGTTCCACCCCCCCCAGCAGCTCACCTCTCCGCCTCTGTTCCCTGCCTCTGTGTCTTTGGACCTGGGTGGCCATGCTGCGGGAGGGGGCCAAGGCCTGGAGCAATGTCTCGGAGGCCTACAGCAGCGACCCTGAAGAGGAGGAGGAGGAGGACATGGTATGTGAGGAAAATGAGGACGGAGAGGAAGAGATGATGGACCTGAGTGAGCTGCCCACTGCCCTGTTCGCCTGCAGCGTCCACGAGGCCGTGTTCGAGGAGGACCGCCACCGGGTGAGACACTAGTGATGATGTCACTTCCTGGTTCGGTTTCACCACACCCCCTGGTTGGGAGCAATTCACTTTTTTTTATCTGACTATCCATCAGAGGAGGCTGGTGGGAGGAGCTATAGGAGGACGGGTTCAATGTAATGTCTGGAATGGAATAAATGGAACGGTATCAAACACATCAAATATATGGAAACAACATGTTTGACTCCGTTCCATTAATTCCATTCCAGCCATTACAATGAGCCCGTCCTCCTATAGCTCCTCCCACCAGCCTCCACCGCTATCCATGCATGTGTGTGTTACCTTACATTAGTTCTGGATTAAGTTCCAAAAATAGCATGATGTCATTATCAGCTAGAATTTGCACCTCACACAGCCTCAGCCTGGCCAAATTCAGTCATCTCTCCCACAGTGGCTGCCAATGGCCCAGGAAGCACACCTGCTGTCACAGGGTTCATTGGTGGCAATCGATGCCTGAAAACATCCCATGCTGGGGTCTGATATGATAACTCACACATCACACACTGTCTCTAGCTGAGCCACTTGCCATATTCAGTCACCTCTGTCAGAGTTATGTGTGCTCATGTAAGAATCGTATCATTGTATGAATGCACATGGGGTTAACTTGGCCTGTGCCTGAATACAGTACAATGATATAGTTATTGCAAGATCGTACACACACACACACACACACACACACACACACACACACACACACACACACAAAACACAACCAACACACAGCATCGACACACACTACACAAACAAACAGCAATACACACAACCACACACAGTACGACAAAACACACCACACCAGAATGGTAAGACCGAAAAAACGCTACAGTAACGAACTACGGGCCCTGTCCCCTCTGTGACGGCAGAATTCATGGCCTGTCACATCATTCTATCTACCAGGGATGGAACAACTTTGGCTCAGGCTGTCTAGTGAAGGAGGGAAAAACAAAAACAAAATACTTGTAAAAAATGTTTCTGCCATGCTATCCATATTAGGGCAGTCACAGCATCGCATCCCCCAGCTTGGCATGTTTCACATCCCACTCTCTTCTTATTGCCGTTCTCTTTCACCTCTGTTCCCGTCACTAGTTTTCTCTCACTCTCCTCCTGTTTCGCCTCAGCTAGTTCCGCGTCATTCTCCTTGTTCCCTCATAGTTACCTCTCCTGTCACTCTCCGTCTTGTCCCGTCTCTCTGTTTCCCCAGCACTAGTCCCCTCACTCTCTCTGTTCCTCACGTTCCTGTGTTCCTCACCTCATCTCTCGTGTTCTCTCTCACTAGTTACGTCTACTCTCCTCATGTTCCTCACGTGCTCTTTCCCCGCACTAGTTTCCTCCCTTCTCTCGTTCTGTTCCGGTCACTTCGTTCCCTTCATCTCCGCTCTCTGTGCCCTCACTGTTTACCTCACTGCTCATCTGGTCCCTCACTAGTTACCTCACTCGCCTT
The DNA here is from genome assembly GCF_002910315.2 of Salvelinus sp. IW2-2015. NCBI lineage: Eukaryota > Metazoa > Chordata > Actinopteri > Salmoniformes > Salmonidae > Salvelinus > Salvelinus sp. IW2-2015. The sequence goes on along the minus strand of NW_019943192.1, from coordinate 141,926 downwards.
TGTTCGCCTCACTTAGTTACCCAGTCACTCCCCCTGTTCCCTCACCAGTTTACACGCCCCCCCTCCTCGTGTTCCCGGTAACAGTTCGCTCACCTCTCTCTCTCCTCCCCTCGTGTTCCCCTCACTAAGTTACCTCCGCACTCCCTGCTCTTTGCTCGTGCTCTTCCTGTTTTCCCTCACTAGTTCCCTCACTTCTCTCTGTCCCTCACTAGTTCCCCTCATCTTTCTCTGTTCCCTCACTAGTTCCTCACTCCTCTGTTCTGCCTACTAGTTCCCTCACTCCCCCCCTCTCGTTCCCACCGTCTCTGATTCCCCACTACTGTTACCTCACTCTCTCGTGTTCCCTCATAGTACCCTTCCTCCCTTGTTCCCTCACTAGTTTCCCCCCTTCAGCTCCTCCCCTCTTCCTCGCTCACTAGTTACCTCACTCTTCTCTTGTCCTCACTAGTTCCTCACTCTCTCTCTGTTCCCCTACTAGTTACCTCACTCCCTCCTGTTTCCCTCACTAGTTACCCCACTCTCTCTGTTCCCTCACTAGTTCCCCTCATTCTCTCTCTGTTCCCCTCACTAGTTACCGCCGCGACTCCCCCTTCTCACTTTCTTCCTCTGTTCGCCTCACTAGTTCCCCTCCTATTTCCCTCAGTTCTCTCTTCCTCCTCTGTCCCGTCACTAGTTCTCCTCACCTCCGCTGTTCCTCACTAGTTCCTCACCCTCCCCCTGTTCCTCACTAGTTACCCCAGCCTCATTCTCTCGTTCCCGCACGTGCCGCCACTAGTCTCCGTGTTCCGTCACTTTTTTTTTTTTTTTTAGTACCTCACTTTGTCCTCTGTTCCCCATCATAGTGTTTACCTCTCACTCTCTCTGTTCCCCTCACTAGTTCCCCCCCTCATCTCTCTCTGTTCCCTCCACTAGTGTCCCCCTCTCATTCCTTGTTTTCCCTCACTAGTTACCTCACTCTCTCTGTTCCCTCACTAGTTACCCTATCTCTCTCTGTTCCTCACTAGTTCCCTCACTCCTCTCTGTTTCCTCACTAGTTCCCTCAGTTCTCTCTGTTCCCTCACTAGTTACCCCCTTCACTCTTTCTCTGTTCCCTCCTCTCGTTACCTCATCTCCTCTGTTCTCTCACTAGTTACCTCACTCTCTTGTCCCTCACTAGTTTCCCTCATTCTCCTCTGTCCCTCACTAGTTCCCTCATTTCTCTGTTCCTCACTAGTTCCCTACTCCCCCTCGTGTCCCTCACTAGTTAGCCCACTCTCTCTCTGTTCCTTCACTAGTTACCCACTCTCCTCTGTTCCATCACTAGTTACCCTCACTCCCTCTTTTTTCTCTCCTTTTCTCTCTCTTTTTTTTCCTCTCTCTCTGTTCCCTCCCTCTGTCTCTTCATGCAAGTGTTAAACAACACACAATCATGCAACTGAAATTGGCACCGAATGCCCCTTTAAATGATTCACTCTCCTGTTTAATCCCCCTTTAAATCAATCACTCTCACCTTGAATGCCCCTTTAAACGAATCACTCTCACTTTGAATACCCCTTTAATATGAATCACTCTCACTTTGAATACCCCTTTAAATGAATCACTCTCACTTTGAATACCCTTTAAATGATCACTCTCACTTTGAATACCCCTTTAAATGAATACTCTCACTTTGAATACCCTTTTAAATGAATCATCTCACACTTTGAATACCCCTTTAAAAATCACTCTCACTTTGAATACCCCTTTAAATGAATAACTCTCACTTTGAATACCCCTTTAAATGAATCACTCTCACTTTGAATACCCCTTTAAATGAGATCGACGTCGTTCGACCTTTTTTTTTGAACTTGGTTGTTTGTACATCCTTCCCTCCCCATAATTTTATTCCTGGCGTTATATAGAATATACAATTGTTATACAATTGCTTTTTTCCAGCTTTAATATTGCAGATTAAAGGCACAATCTATCAATGTCATTTTCTGCATCAAAGTTATTGCCATTTTCCGGATTGACTGACCTTCATGTCTTAAAGTAATGATGGACTGTCGTTTCTTTTTGCTTATTTGAGCTGTTCTTGTGATAATATGGACTTGGTATTTTACCAGATAGGGCTATCTTCTGTATACAACCCCTACCTTGTCACAAACTGATTGGCTCAAATGCATTAAGAAGGAAAGAAATTCCACAAATTAACTTTTAACAAGGCAATCCTGTTAATGGAAATACATTCCTGGTGACTACCTCATGAAGCTGGTTGAGAGAATGCCAAGAGTGTGCAAAGCTGTCATCAAGGCAAAGAGTGGCTACTTTGAAGAATCTCAAATATAAAATATATTTTGTTTTGTTTAACACTTTTTTGGTTACTACATGATTCCATATGTGTTATTTCATAGTGTTGATGTCTTCATTATTATTCTACAATGTACAAAATAGTAAAAATAAAGAAAAACCCTTGAATGAGTAGGTGTGTCCAAACTTTTGACTGGTACTGTATATCTTACTAGATCAGGATATTTAAGCTTCTATATTGTCACGTTCTGACCATAGTTCTTTTGTGTTTTCTTTGTTTTAGTGTTGGTCAGGACGTGAGCTGAGTGGGCATTCTATGTTGTGTGTCTAGTTTTTTCAGACGAAGAGGAGGAAATCTACCGTTACATATATATCCACTAGTTTTAATATATCCATAATATTCGTAATTTCCTTAAGTGTTTGAGGGTGATAGGTTGTATTGTGATTTCCTTTACTGTCCATTAAGGTATCGTATTATATTCTCCCACCATAATAATTGAGTCATGTATTAACTGTAAGCTCGCTAAATCATTATATTTTCATAGAAGCGTGGATCATCTTTAAAAGGATCCACATGGGAGAAATATACCCTCCAGCCCTTTTTTCATACAACTTTGTCTAATGGTGTATAATGATTTTCCTGTAAACAGTAGATATTATATTCCTTCTCTTTTAGCCAGGTAAAGACTGATTGTCTTTTCTTATTATCTACTAAGCCATTACAATTATAACTAGCTATACTTATTTCACCACTGACCATAACAAGTTTTGATTATACTTGCCATAATATATTCCACCCGATAAAACCTCCCCCCATCCCAAGTTGGGTTGTCGTTCCAGTGACAGGCTGACCACCCCTGTACGCATGGATCCTGGGACTTTAAGATTTAGGGGCCCAACCTTTAAAAAGAGCACATGGTGCCACCTACAGAACCAGATTAACAGCCAACATCATTTGGAACGCCTTCACCTCGGTTCTACTGCATCTAGTTATTTAAACATGTATACTGTGCCTTCGGGAAGTATTCAGAACCCTTGAATTTTCCCCCGTTTTGTTAGGTTACAGCCTTATTCTAAAATTTATGAAATAAAAAAAAATCCTCATCAATCTACACACAATATCCCATAATGGCAAAGCAAAAACTGTTTTATAGAAATGTTTGCTAATTTATAAAAAATAAAAAATATCAAATTTACATAAGTATTCAGACCCTTTCCTCAGTACTTTGTTGAAGCACCTTTGGCAGTCATTACAGCCTTGAGTCTTCTTTGGTATGATGCTACAAGCATGGCACACCTGTATTTGGGGAGTTTCTCCCATTCTTCTCTGCAGAGCCTCTCAAGCTCTGTCAGGTTGAATGGGGAGCATTGTTGCACAGCTATTTTTAGGTCTCTCCAGAGATGTTCGATCGGGTTCAAGTCCAGTCTCTGGCTGGGCCACTCAAGGACATTCAGAGGCTTGTCCCGAAGCCACTCCTGGATTGGTGAACCTTCACCGCAGTCTGAGGTCCTGAGCACTCTGGAGCAGGTTTTCATCAAGGATCTCTCTGTTCTCCGTTCATCTTTGCCTTGATCCTGACTAGTCTCCCAGTCCCTGCCACTGAAAAACATCCCCACATCATGATGCTGCAACCACCATGCTTCACCGTAGGGATGGTACCAGGTTTCCCCCAGACATGACGCTTGGCATTCATGCCAAATAGTTCAATCTTGATTTCATCAGACCAGAGAATCTTGTTTCTGATGGTCTGAGAGTCTTTAGGTGCCTTTTGGCAAACTCCAAGCGGGCTGTCATGTGCCTTTTACTAAGGAGTGGCTTCTGTCTGGCCACTCTACCATAAAGGCCTAATTGGTGGAGTGCTGCAGAAATAGTTGTCCTTCTCTCCACAGAGAAACTCTGGAGCTCTGTCAGAGTGACCATCGGGATCTTGGTCACCTCCCTGACCTAGGCCCTTCTCCCCTGATTGCTCAGTTTGGCTGGCGGCCAGCTCTAGGAAGAGTCTTGGTGGTTCCAAACTTCTTCCATTTAAGAATGATGGAGGCCACAGTGTTCTTGGGGCCTTCAATGGTGCAGAAATGTTTTGGTACCCTTCCCCAGATCTGTGCCTCGACACACTCCTGTCTCTGAGCTCTACGGACAATTCCTTTGACCTTATGGCTTGGTTTTTGCTCTGACAATGCACTGTCAACTGTGGGACCTTATATACAGTGGGGAGAACAAGTATTTGATACACTGCCGATTTTGCAGGTTTTCCTACTTACAAAGCATGTAGAGGTCTGTCATTTTTATCATAGGTACACTTCAACTGTGAGAAGACGCGAATCTAAAAAAAAAATCCAGAAAATCACATTGTATGATTTTTAAGTAATTAATTTGCATTTTATTGCATGACATAAGTATTTGATCACCTACCAACCAGTAAGAATCCGGCTCTTCACAGACCTGTTAGTTTTTCTTTAAGAAGCCCTCCTGTTCTCCACTCATTACCTGTATTAACTGCACCTGTTTGAACTCGTTTCCTGTATAAAAGACACCTGTCCACACACTCAACAAACAGATTCCAACCTCTCCACAATGGCCAAGACCAGAGAGCTGTGTAAGGACATCAGGGATAAATTGTAGACCTGTACAAGGCTGGGATGGGCTACAGGACAATAGGCAAGCAGCTTGGTGAGAAGGCAACAACTGTTGGCACAATTATTAGAAAATGGAAGAAGTTCAGATGACGGTCAATCACCCTCGGTCTGGGGCTCCATGCAAGATCTCACCTCGTGGGGCATCAATGATCATGAGGAATGTGAGGGATCAGCCCAGAACTACACGGCAGGACCTGGTCAATGACCTGAAGAGAGCTGGGACCACAGTCTCAAAGAAAACCATTAGTAACCACCTACGCCGTCATGGATTAAAATCCTGCAGCGCACGCAAGGTCCCCTGCTCAAGCCAGCACATGTCCAGGCCCGTCTGAAGTTTGCCAATGACCATCTGGATGATCCAGAGAGGGAATGGGAGAAGGTCATGTGGTCTGATGAGACAAAAATAGAGCTTTTTGCTCTAAACTCCACTCGCCGTGTTTGGAGGAATAGAAGGATGAGTACAACCCCAAGAACACCATCCAACCGTGAAGCATGGAGGTGGAACATCATTCTTTGGGGATGCTTTTCTGCAAAGGGGACAGGACGATTGCACCGTATTGAGGGGAGGATGGATGGGGCCATGTATCGCGAGATCTTGACCAACAACCTCCTTCCCTCAGTAAGAGCATTGAAGATGGGTCGTGGCTGGGTCTTCCAGCATGTCAACGACCCGAAACACACAGCCAGGGCAACTAAGGAGTGGCTCCGTAAGAAGCATCTCAAGGTCCTGGAGTGGCCTAGCCAGTGGCCTAGCCTGAACCCAATAGAAAATCTTTGGAGGGAGCCGAAAGTCCGTATTGCCCAGCGACAGCCCCGAAACCTGAAGGATCTGGAGAAGGTCTGTATGGAGGAGTGGGCCAAAATCCCTGCTGCAGTGTGTGCAAACCTGGTCAAGAACTACAGGAAACGTATGATCTCTGTAATTGCAAACWAAGGTTTCTGTACCAAATATTKWGTTCTGCTTTTCTGATGTATCAAATACTTATGTCATGCAATAAAATGCAAATTAATTACTTAAAAATCATACAATGTGATTTTCTGGATTTTTGTTTTAGATTCCTTCTCTCACAGTTGAAGTGTACCTATGATAAAAATGACAGACCTCTACATGCTTTGTAAGTAGGAAAACCTGCAAAATCGTCAGTGTATCAAATACTTGTTCTCCCCACTGTAGATAGGTGTGAGACTTTCCAAATCATGTCCAATCAATTGAATTTACCACAGGTAAATCAAGTTGTAGAAACAGTTCAAGGATGATCAATGGAAACAGGATGCACCTGAACTCAATTTCGAGTCTCATAGCGAAGGGTCTGAACACTTATGTAAATAAGGTATTTCTGTTGTTTTTTTAAATACATTTGCTAAATTTCTCAAAACCTGTTTTCACTTTGTCATTATGGGGTATTATGCGTAGATTGCTGAGCAAATAATTTTATTTAATCAATTTTAGAATAATGCTGTAATGTAACAAAATGTGGAAAAAGTCAAAGGCTCTGAATACGGAAAGTATTTTCCGAAGGCACTGTATATTAAAAAAATCTTGCATATTTAAATATATTCCCACAATTGACAAATAGTATGCATAATAATATAAGCACTTCTATGAAGGATTGTTGCCCATAACAACGGTCGGTAGTAGGAATTCTACATTTTTGTCAACAGATATGGGATTCATACACTCATTCACCACACCCCTCCCAAACAAACACCTCTGCCCTTCTCTTCCCTTCCACCCATAGATCGACCTACACCCCCCCCCGCATACACACACACACACACACACAAGCAGAAACTCAAATGTGCAACAGTTGTTCCATCCCCGACCCCAACTCAAGAGAAGACTTGATGTGTGAATGTGTTTAACTGTTTTAGAAGGCATGCCAAATTGATTAACCAATATCTAGTCCGAGCAGATGGAGCCCAGCCACACACGCTCGTCCCCCGTTGTGACCCATCTTCACAAGCACCTCTGTACAGTCAGACCATTTCATTATTCTGTGCCGCCAGGACCACAATAATATACCTCCTCTTTAATTGTCCGAGTGTGAGTCCCTTCCTATGGCAGTGTTTGCCAGCACTGCCACTACCTGGGCGGGTGTACTCCACTGGAATTCCTACCGGCCAGGTACGAGGACGTCAAGGTTCTCATTAGCAGCTTTTAAAAATCCTTGTATATTATGTTCACCCTTCCGGGTGTCTTTGGCTTTTGGACCAACCCTGTCAGGGCTCAGAATCTTGAGGGGGCGGTTCTGCTTTAGTGGATCTCTGACCTCGTTCACCTTTCTGTCACGGCTGCGTAGGTCCTTAGGGTGCGCTCAGGTCGGTGTCTATGATATAGGGTTGGCACCGTTCCATCATGATAGGACAAAAATAAGCTAACTATATATTTTAATAAAAAAATGTACTGTGTATCCCATATCTGCGCAACAGTGAAGACTCTCGCTACAGAACGTCACAACTCCTGCTCGAAGACACACATGGGTTCTGGAGATGCCCCCTCACACTTCAGTTAGTGGATGTCAATATATTGTTCACTGTACACTTCATTTGAATAAGCCTGACTAAAACAATAACCATTTTGACACTTATTTGAATATTCAAAAACTGGCAACAAAATGAGAAAACCTCTCAAAGGTTATGCAAAAACTCTCGACACCCCCGAATGTTGTAGGTAAGAGAGTAGGTGATCATTTTTGGTCGTTGTCTGGTTCATTGTGCATGAACACACACAAGGACACACACATGCATGAACACAGACAAGTGCACACACACACACACACAAACCCACACACACAAAACATAAATCACACACACAAAACATAAATCATACACACAAAACACACACACACGTGCACTGAAGGCCCCATATTTACATAATCCCTTTGTTCGTTCACCTTCCCTGGTTAAATCTCTGGTGCAATGATTCTTTCTCATCTGTAAGAACTCACATCCCAAACTCAGCCTACCTACTGGTGAGACAGAACATCGCAAACCTACATTCAGGAGCAAGTCTCTCACCCCCCTGTCTTCTCCACACACACGCACGCACGTAAATATATATATATACACACACACACGTATATATTTACACACACACACACGCATATACAGTTGAAGTCGGAAGTTTACATACACTTAGGTTGGAGTCATTAAAACTCGGTTTTAAAAAGACGGTTAGGTCATCTACTTTGTGCATGACACAAGTAATTTTGCAAACAAAAGATTACAGACAGATTATTTCACATATAATTCACTGTATCACAATTCCAGTGGGTCAGAAGTTTACATACACTAAGTTGACTGTGCCTTTAAACAGCTTGGAAAATTCCAGAAAATGATGTCATGGCTTTAGAAGCTTCTGATAGGCTAATTGACATAATTTGAGTCAATTTGTCCCATGTCCTAATGGCTGCTAACCAACATGGCATTAGCTTCATCTTATGTATTTCAAGGCCTACCTTCAAACTCAGTGCCTCTTTGCTTGACATCATCGGAAAATCCAAAGAAATCAGCCAAGACCTCAGGAAAAGAATTGTAGACCTCCACAAGTCTGGTTCATCCTTGGGAGCAATTTCCAAACGCCTGAAGGTACCACGTTCATCTGTACAAACAATATTCCGCAAGTATAAACACCATGGGACCAGCTTGGGCTCTGGCTTGGGCTCTGTGCTCAGGGACCTGGTGAAGCCTGGGGACGAGAACCTGCGGGAAATGAACAAGAAGCTGCAGAACATGCTGGAGGAACAGCTGACCAAGAACATGCATCTACAGAAGGACCTTGAAGTTCTGTCTCAGGAGATTGTCCATTTAAGTAAAGACTCAAGTCCTGGAGGTGGCTCAGCTACGGGCTAAAAGACTGGAACAATTCCCTCCTCTCTGCACTCTCTCATCACCTGTTTCTGTGGCCAACAAGAGGACATTACCTAACTGACTGACTGAACCTCTGGCTGGGAACCCAGATGAAAGGAGAGGGATAGAGGGGGGTAGGAAGGGGTAGGAAGGGGCAACTGAGACTGGCTGGGAGCCCAACAAAGAGGGTCTTTAACACACACACAGGGCCTTTCAACCAGACTGCGCCTGTACAGATTAATTTTGTATCGCTCAGAAAGATGGCAGGAATATGAGCATTTGTGATTTCAGACTTTTTTGTTATGATACTTATTATTGACGCAGCCGTCATACCGCTCAGGAAGGTGACGCGTTCTGTCTCCTAGAGATGAACGTACTTTGGTACGAAAAGTGCAAGTCAATCCAACAACAGCAAAGGACCTTGTGAAGATGCTGGAGGAAACAGGTACAAAAGTATCTATATCCACAGTAAAACGAGTCCTATATCGACATAACCTGAAAGGCGCTCAGCAAGGAAGAAGCCACTGCTCCAAAACCGCCATGAAAAAGCCAGACTACGGTTTGCAACTGCACATGGGGACAAAGATGGTACTTTTTGGAGAAATGTCCTTTGGTCTGATGAAACAAAATATAACTGTTTGGCCATAATGACCATCATTATGTTTTGGAGGAAAAAGGGGAAGCTTGCAAGCCGAAGAACACCATCCCAACCGTGAAGCACGGGGGTGGCAGCATCATGTTGTGGGGTGCTTTGCTGCAGGAGGGATTGGTGCACTTCACAAAATAGATGGTATCATGAGGAAGTAAAATCATGTGGATATATTGAAGCAACATCTCAAGACATCAGTCAGGGAGTTAAAGCTTGGTTGCAAATGGGTATCCAAATGGACGATGACCCCAAGCATACTTCCAAAGTCAAGGCAACAAAGTCAAGATATTGGAGTGGCCATCACAAAAGCCCTGACCTCAATCCCGTAGAATATTTGTGGGGAGAACTGAAAAAGCGTGTGCGAGCAAGGAGGCCTACAAACCTGACTCAGTTACACCAGCTCTGTCAGGAGGAATGGGCCAAAATTCACCCAAACTTATTGTGGAAGCTTGTGGAAGGCTACCCGAAACGTTTGACCCAAGTTAAACAATTTGAAGGCAATGCTACCAATACGAATTGAGTGTATGTAAGCTTCTGACCCACTGGAATGTGATGAAAGAAATAAAAGCTGAAATAAATAATTCTCTCTGAGTATTATTCTGACATTTCACATTCTTAAAATAAAGTGGTGATCCTAACTGACCTAAGACAGGGAATTTGTACTCGAATTAAATGTCAGGAATTGAGAAAAACTGAGTTGAAATGTATTTGGCTAAAGTGTATGGAAACTTCCGACTTCAACTGTACATATCCCAACCAGAAGCCATGGATTACAGGCAACATCCACATCGAGCTGAAGGCTAGAGTTGCCGCTTACAAGGAGCGGGACTCTAATCCGGACACTTATTAGAAATCCCGCTATGTCCTCGTACGAACCATCAAACAAAGCAAGCGTAAATACAGATTTAAGATTGAATCCTACTACACCGGCCTCTGATGCTCGTCGGATGTGGCAGGGCTCGAAAACTATGATGGACTACAAAGGGAAACCCAGACGTGAGCTGCCCAGCGACACGAGCCTACCAGACCAGCTAAATGCCTTTATGCTCGCTTCGAGGAAAGCAACACTGAAGCATGCGCGAGAGCACCAGCTTTTCTGGATGACTGTGTGATAACGCTCTCGGTAGCCGATGTGAGCAAGACCTTTAAACAGGTCAACATTCACAAAGCCACGGGGCCAGATATTACCAGGATGTGTACTCAAAGCATTGCAACGGACCAACTGGCAAGTGTCTTCACTGACGTTTTCAACCTCTCCCTGACTGAGTCTGTAATACCTACATGTTTCAAGCAGACCACCATAGTCCCTGTGCCCAAGGAAGCAGAGGTAACCTGCCTAAATGATTACCGTCCGTAGCACTCACATTGGTAGTCATGATGAGCTTTGAAAGGCTGGTCATGGTTTACATCAACAGCATCCTCCCGGATACCCTAGACCCACTCCAATTCGCATACCGCCCCAACAGATCTACAGATGACGCGATCTAAATCGCGCTCCACACTGCCTTTTCCCACCTGGACAAAAGGAACACCTATGTGAGAATGCTGTTCATTGACTACAGCTCAGCGTTCAGCACCATAGTGCCCACGAAGCTCATCAATAAGCTAAGGACCCTGGGACTAAACACCTCCCTCTGTAACTGGATCCTGGACTTCCTGACGGGCCGCCCCCAGGTGGGAAGGGTAGGTAACAACACATCCGCCACGCTGATCCTCAACACTGGGGCCCCTCAGGGATATGTATTTAGTCCCCTCCTGTATTCCCTGTTCACCCACGACTGCGTGGCCAAACATGACTCCAACTCTATCATTAAGTTTGCTGACGACACAACAGTGGTAGGCCTGATCACCGAAAACGATGAGACAGCCTATAGGGAGGAGGTCAGTGAACTGGCAGTGTGGTGCCAGGACAACAACCTCTCCCTCAATGTGAGCAAGACAAATGAGCTGATCGTGGAATACAGGAAAAGGTGGGCCGAACAGGCCCCCATTAACATCAACGGGCTGTAGTGGAGCGAGTCGAGAGTTTCAAGTTCCTTGGTGCCCACATCACCAGCGAACTATCATGGTCCAAACACACCAAGACAGTCGTGAATAGGGCACGACAAAACATATTCCCCCTCAGGAGACTGAAAAGATTTGGCATGGGTCCCCAGATCCTAAAAAAGTTCTACAGCTGCATGGGCCAAGCTTCCTGCCATCCAGGACCTATATAATAGGCGGTGTTGGAGGAAAACCAATAAAATTGTCAGAGACTCCAGTCACCCAAGTCATAGACTGTTTTCTTTGCTACCGCACGGCAAGCGACACCGGAGCTCCAAGTCTAGGACCAAAAAAAAGGATTCAACATTATTTGGTATTACCATTTGGTATCAGATTAGTAACTACCGGGGCCTCCCGAGTGACGCAGCGGTCTACGGCACTGCAGTGCTTGAGGCGTCACTACAGATCCGGGTTCGATCCGATGTGGTATCAGAATATGAGGGGTGTGTGAGGGAGTATTCAGTTAGTAACGAGAGAGAAGGAAGGGTGGCGGCGGAGTGGGATATGGAAAAGGTCAGGAAGGCTATTAAGACGGCCCGTTTCTCAGACAGTCTATGCCAGCAGCCTAATCAGCAAACCGCAAGGTTTTCAGATGCTTTCAGTGCTGCTGGCGGGAACAATACTTGTAGGCTACTTTCACTGCCTATGGTGATTCAGGAAGACCCCCTATCACAAAACAATAGCACAATGCTTTTTCTGGTGCAGACATGGAGCACTGCCATGGAACAGTAGTGAAGCATCGGTAGTGTAGGGAAAAGTCCATTCTTAGTAACCCCGCACGATGTAAAGTGCTTTGAACATCAGGAAAATTCTAATCTAAAGTAATTATATCAAGCTTAAAGGGACACATCGGGATTTTGGCAGGATTAACTCACCAGAGTCAGATGAATTTGTGGATACCATTTTTATGTTTCTGTGTCCAGTATGAAGGAACGCCAGAGGTAGCTTCACAAGCCAATGCTAACTTGTGTTAGCGCAATGACTGGAAGTTGATGGGTATCTGCTAGAATGCTCATTGACAAAATCTTGAAGTATCCCTTTAACTATAATCAGAGAACATCATTACCATGATGGCATTGTATTGCCATTGTGCACTGTGGCATGTAAACCTCAGCTCATTACATCAGTGTTGGGATCAGCTCCTCACTACATCAGGGTTGGGGTCAGCTACTCATTACGTCAGGGTTGGGATCAGTTCCTCATTACGTCAGGGTTGGGGTCAGCTCCTCATTTACGTCAGGGTTGGGGTCAGCTACTCATTACGTCAGGGTTGGGGTCAGCTTCTCATTTACATCAGGGTTGGGGTCAGCTCCTCAACTCGTCCAAGGGTTGGGGTCAGCTCCTCATTACGTCAGGGTTGGGGTCAGGCTCCTCATTTACGCTCAGGTGTTGGGGTCAAGCTCCTCAATTTACGTCAGGGTTGGGGTCAGGCTCTCAACTACGTCAGGGTTGGGTCAGCTCCTCATTTACATCAGGGTTGGGGTCAGCTCCTCATTACGTCAGGTTGGGGTCAGCTCCTCATTACGTCAGGGTGGGGTCAGCTCCTCATTACGTCAGGGTTGGGTCAGCTCCTCACTACGTCAGGGTTGGGCCAGCTCCTCACTACGTCAGGGTTGGGGTGACCTCCTCATTTACATCAGGGTTGGGGTCATCTCCTCATTACATCAGGGTTGGGTCAGCTTCTCATTTACGTCAGGGTTGGGTCAGCTTCATTTACGTCAGGTTGGGGTCAGCTCCTCATTTACGTCAGGGTTGGGGTCAGTTCCTCATTTACGTCAGGGTTGGGGTCAGCTTCTCATTTACGTCAGGGGTGGGGTCAGCTCCTCATTTACGTCAGGGTTGGGTCAGCTTCTCATTTACGTCAGGGTTGGGGTCAGCTCCTCATTTACGTCAGGTTGGGGTCAGCTCCTCATTTACGTCAGGGTTGGGGGTCAGCTCCTCATTTACGTCAGGTTGGGGTCAGCTCTTCATTTACGTTGGGGTCAGATCCTCATTTAGTCAGGGTGGGTCACCTTCTCATTTACGTCAGGGTTGGGGTCAGTCTCTTTTACGTCAGGGTTGGGGGTCAGTCCTCATTTACGTCAAGGTTGGGTCAGCTCTCATTTACGTCAGGGTTGGGGTCAGCTCCTCATTTACGTCAGGGTGGGGTCAGCTCTCATTTACGTCAGGGTTGGGGTCAGCTTCTCATTTACGTCAGGGTTTGGCGGTCAGCTCCTCATTTACGTCAGGGTTGGGGTTCAGCTCCTCATTTAGTCAGGGTTGGGTCAGTTCCTCATTTACGCCAGGTTGGGGTCAGCTTCTCATTTACGTCAGGGTTGGGGTCAGCTTCTCATTTACGCAGGGTTGGGGTCAGCTCCTCTTACGTCAGGGTTGGGGTCAGCTCCTCACTACGTCAGGTTGGGGTCAGCTCCTCATTTACATCAGGGTTGGGATCAGTTCTCATTACGTCAGGGTTGGGGTCAGTTCCTCATTACGTCAGGGTTGGGGTCAAGCTACTCATTACGTCAGGGTTGGGGTCAGCCTCTCACTACGTCGGGGTTGGGGTCAGCTCTCATTACGTCATGGTTGGGTCAGCTCCTCAATTACGTCAGGGTTGGGGTCAGCTCCTCATTTACGTCCAGGTTGGGGTCAGCTCCTCATTTAACGTTCAGGGTTGGGGTCAGCTCCTCATTTACGTCAGGTGGGTCACTCTCATTTACGTTGGGGTCAGATCCTCATTTACGTCAGGGTTGGGGCACCTTTCATTTACGTCAGGGTTGGGGTCAGTTCCTCTTTTACGTCAGGGTTTGGGGTCAGCTCCTCATTTACGTCAAGGTTGGGGGTCAGCTCTTCTCATTTACGTCAGGGTTGGGGTCACTCTCATTTACGTCAGGGTTGGGTCAGCTCTCATTTACGTCAGGTTGGGTCAGCTTCTCATTTACGTCAGGGTTGGGGTCAGCTCCTCATTTACGTCAGGGTTGGGTCAGCTCCTCATTTACGTCAGGGTTGGGGTCAGTCCTCATTTACGTCAGGTTGGGTCAGCTTTTCATTTACTCCAGGGTTGGGGTCAGCTTCTCATTTACGTCAGGGGTTGGGGTCAGCTCCTCATCGTCAGGGTGGGTCAGGTCCTCACTACGCAGGGTGGGGTCAGCTCCTCATTTACATCAGGTTGGGATCAGTTCCTCATTACGTCAGGGTTGGGTCAGTTCTGATTACGTCAGGGTTGGGGTCAGCTACTCATTACGTCAGGGTTGGGTCAGCCTCTCACTACGTCAGGGTGGGTCAGCTCCTCATTAGTCAGGTTGGGGTCAGCTCCTCATTACGTCAGGTTGGGTCAGCTTCTCATTTACGTCAGGTTGGGGTCAGCTCCTCATTACGTCAGGGTTGGGGTCAGCTCCCATTTACGTCAGGGTTGGGGTCAGTTCCTCATTTACGTCAGGGTTGGGGTCAGCTCCTCATTTACGTCAGGGTTGGGGTCAGCTACTCATTACGTCAGGGTTGGGGTCAGCTTCTCATTTACGTCAGGGGTTGGGTCAGATCCTCATTTACGTCAGGGTTGGGGTCAGCTACTTCATTTACGTCAGGGTTGGGGTCAGTTCCTCATTATGTCAGGGTTGGGGTCAGCTCCTCATTTTACATCAGGGTGGGGTCAGCTCCTCATTTAACATCAGGGTTGGGTCAGCTCCTCATTATATCAACGGTTGGGGTCAGCTCCTCATTTACGTTAGGGTTGGGGTCAAGCTCTTCATTTACGTCAGGTGGGGTCAGCTCTTCATTTACGTCAGGGTTGGGGTCAGCTCTCATTTACGTCAGGGTTGGGGTCAGCTCCTCATTTACGTCAGGGTTGGGGGTCAGTTCCTCATTACGTCAGGGTTGGGGTCAGCTCCTCACTACGTCAGGGGTTTGGGGTCAGCTCCTCATTATCACAGGGTTGGGTCCAGCTTCCTCATTTACGTATCAGGGTTGGGTCACTTCCTCATTTACCGTCAGTGGTTGGGGTCAGCTTCTCATTTACGTTAGGGTTGGGGTCAGCTCCTCATTTACGTTAGGGTTGGGGTCAGCTCCTCATTACGTCAGGGTTGGGGTCTATTCGAAGTAAAGTCAGTCAAATCAGGGAGTAAACTGAAATTTTATTTTCAATGCCTTCTTAATAAACCTGAAAAGGATAAACTATTCATTTTAAATTGTTTTATTTATTTTTATTAAAACCACTTCCTAAATTGACTGACTTAAATTGGAATTGACCCCAACCCTGCAACCTGTGCTATAGTAGGCTAGTGATGCAGTGGTAAAAAAAGAAAAGGTAGGTCAACTCTGATTGCCGGTCACGGTGAAAAAAGTGATTAAAATGTCTTGCAAAAAAAAAAGTGGGTAAAATGCATTTACTTGCATTTACCCTCCACTGCACCACTGGTAGGCTACAGTGAAAGCACCCCATTGGCTGTTTGTGAGCATCCATAACAACAGGAAGTAGGAGTGCTGAGCGTGCTGCAACACCCCCTGAAAAACAGAAGAAGAAAAAAATATATACAGTGTATATATATACATTTTTATTTAAAAAATATATATACAGTATATATATATTTATTTATTTGATTATTTTTATTTAAAAAATTGTTTCACAAAAGTAGTGCCTTTAATAGTGCTGCATTAGTGGACCGATATAGCGTCTGTAGCGCAGGCAATCATTTTTTCCCAGCACCCCCTTTTGAAAATACAGTAAAAAAATATATGTAAAAATAAATCTACACAGCACCCCCACCCCCAAACTACTTCCCGCAGCTATGTGAGCAGCAGAGCCATATAGAGCAGAGGATAGTGTCATGGCCAGTGTGTTTGTTTGTATCTCGAACAGTGAGGTGACACCAGACAGAAGGATAGAGGGGATTGTGGAGAGAGAGAGCTACTGTGCTGCATGTGTTAAGTTGTCCTTCTATTTTTGGMACTCTGTCCCCGAGGGGGAACGTGCGGGAGGGTGCGCAGTGGGCTGAAGGTCACCTAGGGCTGMGCGATATGGACAAATATCATATCACAATATGTTTTTTTAAATTAGGTGGTTTTGAGMMTTTTTTAATAATAATAATTTAATAATTTTTWAATGTTTTTTAATAATAAAAGTTATAAATGTMCTTTATGAGTAGCGCGTGACCCTAGGGTGGCAGCACATACATTATTAGTGATGAATGTCTTGCTCGAGCTGTMTATGCAACTGGTTCACATCTGATGCTCACAGACATTGTGTATTGGAAGAGATTTCGGAATTYTCTTCACCCCTCCAACCAGACATGCTTTATCTACTKATTTGCTGGATGCAGAGTTCAACAGAGTTCAAGTGAAGGTCAAGCAAATCATAGAGAAAGCAGACCGTATTGCAATCACCTTTGATGGGTGGTTGAAGTTTGTGGGCAAGGAATAATTAACTACATCATCTCCACCCCTCAACCATTATTCTACAAGAGCACAGACACAAGGGACAACAGACARACCGGTCTCTACATTGCAGATGAGCTGAAGGCAGTCATCAATGACCTTGGACCACAGAAGGTATTTGCACTGGTGACAGACAATMCTSRGAACATGAAGGKTGCTTGGTCTAAAGTGGAGGAGTCCTACCCTCACATCATACCCATTGGCTTTGCTGATCTTGCATTGAATCTGCTCCTCAAGGACATCATGGCACTGAAAACAATGGATACACTCTACAAGAGAGCCAAGGAAATGGTTAGGTATGTGAAGGGTCATCAAGATATAGCAGCAATCTACCTCACCAAGCAAAGTGAGAAGAATAAGAGCACCACATTGAAGCTGCCCAGCAACACCCYTTGGGGTGGTGTTMTCATCARGTTTGACAGTCTCCTGTAGGGGAAGGAGTCTCTCCAAGAAATGGCCACATCACAGTCTGCCGATATGGACAGCCCCATCAAGKGGATCRTCCTGGATGATGTATTTTGGGAGAGAGTGGTAAGCAGCTTGAAACTCCTGAAACCTATAGCAGTAGCCATTGCACGGATTGAGGGAGACAATGCCATCCTGTCTGATGTTCAGACTCTGCTTGCAGATGTAAGAGAAGAAATCCGTACTGCCCTGCCCACTTCACTGTTGCTCCAAGCAGAAGAAACTGCAGTTCTGAAATAAATCAAAAAACGTGAAGACTTCTGCCTGAAGCCCATACATGCCGCAGCATACATGTTGGACCCCAAGTATGCTGGCAAGAGCATCCTGTCTTGTGCAAAGATCAACAAGGCCTATGGTGTCATCACTCCATGTCTCGCCACCTTGGCCTGGATGAGGGCAAGGTTCTTGGCAGTCTGGCGAAGTACACTTCCAAGCAAGGGCTTTGGGATGGAGATGCAATATGGCAGTCGTGCCAACATATCTCATCAGCCACCTGGTGGAAGGGACTTTGTGGATCTGAGGCTCTTTCCCCTGTTGCCTCCATCATCCTCCAAATCCCACCAACATTAGCCACCTCAGAGCGCAACTGGTCCTTGTTTGGGAACACACACACCAAAGCACCAAATTAAATACCAAGATACATAAAGAACAAACTCTCAGCTTTAGGCACATACGGCAATACAAGGGTTGAAAAATTGGTTGCCATCCGGGGAAACTTTGGGCTTTTTGAGCCTGACAACGAGCTATCCTCAACAAGGTTGGAAAGTGAGGGTGAAGATGAACATCAGACTCTGAGGCCTCAAGAGGTGGACATCCAGGGAGAAGACATGGAAGCCTAAGAAGAAGACAATCAAAGCTTTAGTTTCTAGACTATCATTTTACAGATGTATGTTGAAAACGTTATTGGGAGATGCGATGGATCATTGGAGATCATTTGATATTCCCTTTCTTTTGTTGTTCAGTGAAATCATCCAATGTGAAGAGTCAACTCACTGCCACAGAAATGGAAGACCCAGAGTTACCTCTGCTGCAGAGGATAAGTTCATTAGAGTTACGAGCCTCAGAAATTGCAGCCCAAATAAATGCTTCACAGAGTTCAAGTAACAGACACATCTCAACATCAACTGTTCAGAGGAGACTGCGTGAATCAGGCCTTCATGGTRGAATTGCTGCAAAGAAACCACTACTAAAGGACACCAATAAGAAGAGACTTTCTTGAGCCTAGAAACACGAGCAATYGACATTAGGTCTGGAATCCAAATTGGATATTTTTGGTTCCAACCGCCGTGTCTTTGTGAGAAGCGGTGTTGGTGAACGGATGATCTCCGCATGTGTATTTCCCACCGTAAAGCATGGAGGAGGAGGTAATATGGTGTGGGGGTGCTTTGCTGGTGACACTGTCTGTGATTTATTTAGAATTCGCCATCCCATCTGGTTTGTGCTTAGTGGGACTATCATTTGTTTTTCAACAGGACAATGATCCAACACACCTCCAGGCTGTGTAAGGGCTATTTTACCAAGAAGGAGAGTCATGGATGGAGAGCTTCATCAGATGACCTGGCCTCCACAATCCCCCAACCTCAACCAAATTGAGATGGTTTGGGATGAGTTGGACCGCAGAGTGAAGGAAAAGCAGCCAACACGTGCTCAGCATATGTGGGAACTCCTTCAAGACTGTTGGAAAAGCATTCCAGGTGAAGCTGGTTGAGAGAATGCCAAGAGTGTGCAAAGCTGTCATCAAGGCAAAGGGTGGCTATTTGAAGAATCTCAAATCTCAAATATATTTTGATTTGTTTAACACTTTTTTGGTGACTACATGATTCCATATGTGTTATATATTAAAGCATAGCAGCTAACTGCTATGCTTRATCTTGGCCAGGTCGCAGTTGTAAATGAGAACTTGTTCTCAACTGGCCTACCTGGTTAAATAAAGGTGAAATAAAAATAATAAAACATTTCATTCTACAATGTAGAAAATAGTAAAAATAAAGAAAAACCATTGAATGAGTAGATGTTCTAAATCTTTTGACCGGTCGTGTACGTAGGTCTGCACCATCACTGGTATTATCATGCTGTTTAGCTAATTATGTTTGCGCTGACTCAGTACATTTATTAGTGAGCTAGCAATTATCATTAGCAGCTAACAAGATTTAGGCCCAAGTTGCTATAAAAAGATAAACCAGCTGTTTGCAGATGTAACAAACAACAAACTAATAGTGTAATTATAGAACAGGAGTGGATTTACAGTGCAATAGGTAAGTATTGAGACCCCTTTACCTTTTCCACATTGTGTTATGTTATAGCCTTATTCTAAAATGGATTAAATTAAACATTTTCATCATCAATCTAAACAAAATTCCCCATAATGACAAAGTGAAAACAGGTTTTTAGAATTTTTTGCAAATGTATTAAAACATAAAAAAACATAAATACCTTATTTACATAAGTATTGAGATCCTTTACTATGAGACTCGAAATTGTGCTCAGGTGCATTCTGTTTCTATTGATCATCCTTGAGATGTTTCTACAACTTGATTGGAGTCATCCTGTGGTAAATCCAATTGATTGGACATGATTTGGAAAGGCACACACCTGTCTATATAAGTTGCCACAGTTGACAGTGTATGTCAGAGCAAAAACCAAGCCATGAGGTCAAAGGAATTGTCCGTAGAGCTCCGAGACAGGATTGTGTCGAGGAACAGATCTGAGGAAGGGTACAGAAAACTTTCTGCAGCATTGAAGGTCCACAAGAACACAGTGGCCTCCATCATTCTTAAATGGAAGAAGTTTGGAACCACCAAGACTCTTCCTAGAGCTTGTTGCCCGGCCAAACTGAGCAATCGGGGGAGAAGGACCTTGGTCAAGGAGGTGGCCGAGAACCCGATGGTTTGGAGTTTGCCAAATTTGCCAAATGGCACCTAAAGAACTCTCAGACCATGAGGAACAAGATTCTTTGGCCTGAATGCCAAGTGTCACATCTGGAGGAAACCTGGCACAATCCCTACGGTGAAGCATGGTGGTGGCAGCATCATGTTGTGGGAATGTTTTTCAGCGCCAAAGACTAGTCACGATTGAGTGAAAGATGAAGGGAGCAAAGTATAGAGAGATCCTTGATGAAAACCTGCTCCAGAGCGCTCAGGACCTCAGACTGGGCGAAGGTTCACCTTCCAACAGAATAACGACTCTAAGCACACAGCCAAGACAACGCAGGAATGGCTTCTGAAAAAGTCTCTGAATGTCCTGGAGTGGCCCGGCCCGACCCCGGACTTGAACCCGATCAAACATCTCTGGAGAGACCTGAAAATAGCTGTGCAGCGAATCGGAGAAACTCCCCAAATACAGGTGTGCCAAGCTTATAGCTTCATAGCCAAGATGACTTGCAGCTGTATTCGCTGCCGAAGGTGCTTTAACAATGTACTGAGTAAATGGTCTGAATACTTATTTAAATCAGATTTTTTATTWTTTTTWTATTTTTTATAAATTAGCAAAAACGTCTAAAAACCTGTTTTTGCTTTGTCATTATGGGGTAATATGTGTCAAGTTTCTTAAATTCGTGTTAGAATAAAGTGTGTAACCTAACAAAATGTGGAAAAATTCAAGGGGTCTGAATACTTTCTGAATGCACTGTTATATTAAGAAGCAAAGTGAAAACAGCATCGTTGTCATTAACATTGTTGCATGTGCTGCATTGATCATGTAGACTGAATGCAAGTGTCTCGTGGTCAAGGAACAACAAACAAATTACTCGCTTCGACAGTGAGGGCGGGGGCTAGCGGGGCGGGCTAGTCGGTGGGCTAGGTCTGTGGGCGGCGCTAAGTCGTCCGCGGGCTGGCGGGCGGGCTAGGTCGTTGTGGGCGGGGCTAGCTGTTGTGGGGCGGGGCTAGTGTCTGTGTCGGCTAGGTCTGTGGGGGCGGGGCTAGGTCTGTGTGGGGCGGGGCTAGGTCTGTGTGGGGCGGGGCTAGGTCCTGTTGGGGCGGGCTAGGTCTTGTGGGGCGGGGCTAGGTCTGTGTGGGCGGGCTAGGTCTGTGTAGGCGGGCTAGGTCTGTTGGGGCGGGGCTAGGTCTGTGTGGGCGGGGCTAGTCTGTGTGGGGCGGGGCTAGGTCGTGTGTGGGGCGGGGGCTAGTCTGATGTGGGGCGGGGCTAGGTCTGTGTGGCGGGCTAGTCCGTGATGGGGCGGGGCTAGGTCCGTGTGGGGCGGGGCTAGGTCTGAATGGAAAGCGGCATGGAAAGAGAGCGGAGAGAGATGACTCAAGTAGCAAAGTAAACTATAAAAATGGACCTTAGTCATGACATATCACATTTAACAAACCAAACATTCAAATACCATTATAGGAGGTAAAGTAAAATCCCAAACCGGTCCGTGCATCAATACAGGTATATCGTAAAATACGATATACCGCCCAGCCCTAAGGTTACCCATGATGCAGCGCAGATTGCATCCATCTTCCATCCCTCCTGCGGCCTTCTGGAAGCCTTTGGTGAG
>NW_019943192.1:85555-113580 GCF_002910315.2 Salvelinus sp. IW2-2015 | reverse complement strand
CTCTTTGGTGAGGTGAGCCTGCCTCTGGGTCAAGTCCATGGTTATCTAATGGCTAATCTTTTTGGTGAGGTGAGCCTGCCTCTGGGTCAAGTCCATGGTTATGTAATGGCTAATCTCTTTGGTGAGGTGAGCCTGGCCTCTGGGTCAAGTCCATTGTTATATAATAGCTAATCTCTTTGGTGAGGTGAGCCTGCCTCTGGGTCAAATCCAATGGTCTTGTAATGGAAAATCTCTAATCTCGACATCCAGAAGCAAATCTTCAGCAGGTCTGTCAGGAGACACTAGGTGATGGCTGACACTACACTGCTATCAAAGTGAAGTTTATAGCGCTTTTCCCACATCAGACCTCAACATAATTGGAGAGAAGGATCATTTCTCGCGCTGACCTTTTCGATTTAAGCAACGTAATGATTATAGGATGCGACATATGAAATATCATGGATTGCCTTGATCGATAATAATGACCTTACAATATCATAATCTAGTAATAAATCAGGGAGGCCAGATTACATAATTCCTATGATATAGTGTTATAATATGTTGTAGTTAGTTACATAACTGTACAACATTCAGTTAAAACAGGCAACATTCTATGTTTGTTGTACTGTACTATCTTTGGCTTTCATGACCTGCAGCAGATGAATGTACTTCTGAATGCATCCAACCGAAATGTGTCTTCCGCATTTAACCCAACCCCTCTGAATCAGAGAGGTGTGGGGGGCTGCCTTATTTGACATCATCGGCACCCAGTTGTGGTTGGGGGTTAACTGACTTGCTCAAAGGCAGAACAATTTCCRACCTTTCCGGCTCAGGGATTCGAACCAGCAACCTTTCGGTTACTGGCCCAACGCTCTTACCCGCTAGGCTACCTGCTGAATGGTGTGTAGCTCGGCTGAGCATGAGTAATCAAAATAATCAACACAGGGTGCATCTTCAGTGTCAATAGCTTGTAGTTTTACTTACATCGTACATTTGTTTGAGTCTGGCAGTGGTTAGAAGTATTGTGTTGGGAAGTCTGCCATGGTTTGGCCTCCAAAGTGTTGTGCGGGTTGTTGTTATTGAAGAAGGAGGGAGTGACATTTAAAGTACACTTCTCTTGTGCCCTTTGGAGAAAGGATATATCGACAACAGGCTTATGCTTTTGAGGGCGCTTGCAATTTGTCAGGCGGGAGTCTTGCTGGAGGATAACATGTCAATGTATTACACTCTCTTTCCATCTCTTTTTCTACACATATCACTGTCTGTATCCCCCCTCTTGTCCTTACTTGCTCTCCATCTCTTAAAAAATATATATATTTTATGTACTTTTACCCAATTGGTAGTTACAGGCTTGTCCCATCGCTGCAACTCCCCTATGGACTCGGGAGAGAGTCGTGCGTCCTCCGAAACACAACCCCGCCAAACCGCACTGCTTCTTGACTCAACAGCTCGCTTAACCCGGAAGCCAGCCGCACCAATGTGTCGGAGGAAATACTGTCCAGCTGGCGAACCGGCCCGTCACAAGGAGTCGCTAGAGCGCGGTGGTACAAGGAAATCTCGGCCGGCCAAACCCTCCCCTAATCCGGACGACGCTGGGCCAATTGTGCGCCGCCTCATGGGTTTCCCGGTCACAGCCGGCTGTGACACAGCCTGGGATCGAACCCGGATCTGTAGTGACGCCTCAAGCAACGCGCCCCTCAGGAGGCTCTCCATCTTTTTTTCATCCGTTCTCAAGCTCGTCCTCTATTTCGTCCTCGTCATTTCTAACTCTCTCGCACGTTTTCTCTGAAGGTACAGTCTATTTTTATTCCCATGGCTTGTTATCTGTCTGTATCCCCTAGATACTGTATTTCTTAATGGCATTGTTAAAAACAGAGAGAGAGAGAGATGAAGAAATGGGAACACTTTCTATCCTTGAGCAAAGTTCCATCCCTTCATTCAGTCTGTGATTTCCGTAAACAATAACGCTCCTTCTCTCTCTGTTTCTTTGCCTGTTAAAAATGGCACACTTAGTCTCGGAACACTGTGCTGTCTTCAACGCTGTGCTGACTTCAAAGCTGTGCTGTCTTCAACGCTGTGCTGACTTCAAAGCTGTGCTGTCTTTCTCTACACATGCGTTTGAGCCAATCAGTTGTGTTGTGACAAGGTAGGGGTGGTATACAGAAGATAGCCCTATTTGGTAAAAGACCAAGTCCATATTATGACAAGAACAGCTCAAATAAGCAAAGAAAAACGACAGTCCATCATTACTTTAAAATATGAAGGTCAGTCAATCTGGAAAATTTCAAGAACTTTGAAAGTTTCTTCAAGTGCAGTCGGAAAACCCATTAAGCGCTATGATGAAACTGGCTCTCATGAGGACCACCACAGGAAAGGAAGACTCAGAGTTACCTCTGCTGCAGAGGATAAGTTAAGAGTTACCAGCCTCAGAAATGGCAGCCCAAATAAATGCTTCACAGASTTCAAGTAACAGGCCTTCATGGTCGAATTGCTGCAAAGAAACCACTATTAAAGGACACCAATAAGAAGAAGAGACTTGTTTGGGCCAAGAAACACGAGCAATGTACATTCGACTGGTGGAAATCTGTCCTTTGGTCTGAGGAGTCCAAATTTGCGATTTTGTTTTTTGGTTCCAACCGCAATGTCTTTGTGAGACGCAGAGAAGGTGAACGGTCTGTGATTTATTTATTTAGAATTCAAGGCACACATAACCAGCACGGCTACCAGAGCATTCTGCAGCGATACGCCATCCCATCTGGTTTGCGCTTAGTGGGACTATCATTTGTTTTTCAACAGGACAATGACCCAACACATCTCCGGCTGTGTAAGAGTTATTTGACCAATAAGGAGAGTGATGGAGTGATGCATCAGATGACCTGGCCTCCACAATCCCCCGACCTCAACTCAATTGAGATGGTTTGAGATGAGTTGGACCACAGAGTGAAGGAAAAGCACCCAACAAGTGTTCAGCATATGTGGGAACTCCTTCAAGACTGTTGGAAAAGCATTCCAAGTGAAGTGTGCAAAGCTGCCATCAAGGCAAAGGGTGGCTACTTTGAAGAATCTCAAATAAAAAATATATTTTGATTTGTTTAACACTTTTTTGGGTTACTTCATGATTCCATATGTGTTATTTCATAGTTTTGATGTCTTCACTATTATTCTACAATGTAGAAAATAGTAAAAACTAAGAAAAACCCTTGAATAAGTAGGTGTGTCCAAACTTTTGACCGGTACTGTACAATAAAACAATATTAGACTATTGATTAAATATGCTCCTCATTCAACATAAGAACTGGTATCGACGAGATGAACAGAGTAACCAGTACCATAACCAAAACCTTTCCTACGATATGTGCGCTAGTGCATTTTAAAGTATATTCCTTGGTCTCTTCCTATCATTTGGTCAGCGTCTTTATGGGCTGTGCTCTCGTTCAGGTCTCTTCCTAGTCAAGTGTTTCTGGGCTGTGCTCTCGTCCAGGTCTCTTCCTGGTCAGAGTGTTTCTGGGCAGTGCTCTCGTCCAGGTCTCTTCCTAGTCAGAGTGTTTCTGGGCTGTGCTCTCTTCCAGGTCTCTTCCTAGTCAAGTGTTTCTGGGCTGTGCTCTCGTCCAGGTCTCTTCCTGGTCAGGGTGTTTCTGGGCAGTGCTCTCGTCCAGGTCTCTTCCTGGTCAGAGTGTTTCTGGGCAGTGCTCTCGGCCAGGTCTCCTCATGCACTGCGTTATCAATCTCTATATCTGTTGTCCCCCACCTGGCTTCTCTTGTTCTCGCTCTCTCTTTCTCATTTTTGCTTTCCCCCCTTCTGCCTCTTTCTCCCCCCTATCTCTCTCTTCTCTCTCTCCATCACTCTCTTCTCCTTCGCTCTGTGTTCTCTCTCTCTTCTCTCTCTGTCACTCTCTTCTCTCTCTCTCTGTCACTCTCTTCTCTTTCTCTGTGTTCTTTCTCTCTCTGTCACTCTCTCTCCTCTTTCTCTCTGTCACTCTCTTCTCTATCGCTCTTTTCTCTCACTCCTCTCTTCATAATTGTTCTCTCATTTCCTTTCCCTCGCTCCCCACACTCTCTCCTTCTCTCTCTCGGTTTCCCCTGGCTCCCTTCGCCTGTACATGGCCGATTTGCTTTATAAATAGCTTGGCCTAGATTACGGCAGCTGCAGTGGCACCAGGGGGTGGCTGGGCAGGGCCGAGTGAGGTGGTGGGGCACTGGCAGCCTCCATCGCTGGGAAGGCGCAGGAATAGTGTGTGTGTGTGGAGGGGGGTGTGTATATGTGACTATGTTTGTGTGTGCATATGTGTGTGCGTGTATTGTGTCTGTGTGTTTTGATGCTGCTACTGCCTGCATGCCTGCTGTGTACACATGCACGATGCCCAGGGCTCATACTGTCTCCCAGTCCCTCCCCCCTAGAGCCCTTGCTCCTTGCAGCTCGACAACCAAAACACACAATGACACATGACTGTTTTGTCTCATGTCAGATGTAAAGAGGTTTGTTTTCTAGTGTGTGAGTCTCACGTGTCTATCCTGAATGTTTTACGAATTTGTTGTGTCATTGTGGGTTAGTGGGTGTCTCCTCTGTATGTGCAGGCTCAAACCAGATCAAATCGATGGTCTACTACCCTGGTTTCATGTRCCCACACACAACCATGACTTTGGGATTACAAATATGCATTATGTTTTACATAAAGTGGATTTTGTGATGGTACAGTCAATTTAGCAACAGTTCTTTAATATCTGTGTACTTCTGTGGTCTGAAGTAACCTGTTATGAGTCAATCATCTAGCAATGTCCCCATTTTAGATCCCCTATCAATCAGGGATCTGGTGAGGGTGAAGGAAGGTTGAATATCCAGGACACCCAGAATATGCACATTCACATCACAGATTTACAAGAAGCATAAACACCTCTGAAATATCACTAAAGGGGGGTAGATGATGGGATTTTATCCCAATTAAATGTTAAGATGGGMTTTGAAAATGATAGAATGCTGATAGAACTGATAGAATGCTGATAGAATGCTGACTAACTGATAGAATTTGAAATGAGGAGGAAGAAAACTAGAGGAGTGCACAGAAAAATGCCTCTTAGTCTATTCACACCCTAACAGAGACCCTCCATTGCCTCAGGTCTGTCAGAACCAGCTTGAACCACCCTATAGTTACAGATCGTCATATCTGGCTCATGTGGTTGTCTATCTGACTGTCTGACTCTCTGTCTCTCTGGACAATGTGCCCTGTGATGAATGACATGACACACAGATAGACAGAAATAGCCCGCTGCTTCTTCCAGCCTTTTGCCTACTCATCGTGGCTTATTGTCTTAGCTGGTGAATGATGAAACGGAGAGCTTGTGCCAGAGTTGATGAGTGTGAGGTTATGCAATGCTGAAGTCTGTTGGAAGTTTGGACCAATCGGATAAGYCTGAACGAGTAAGGGACATATGACAACTGTTTTTACTGTAGTTTACTACACTACAGGCTGCTTCTGCAACGTCCACTACGTTATACAGTAAATTAGCAGGCTATACTGGATTTGTCTGGATTGTTTTTACTTATTGAAGTAACTCTGATATTTCAATAACAGAATAGTCCTACATGGAAAATTATTTCAATGGAACAGACTCAAACTTACTAGCCTAGAGTAAAACATTAGATGGTGCATTCCGTTTCTGAAGAAAGAAAAAAAGCTGCATTTATGTAACCAAGAAAACAGTCAAATTCTATTCCAGGATATTTTTTGTGGACTTCATTATAGGCAGTCCTGATTTATTGTTGCTGGGTTAGAAGTAGACCTAGAATACATAATTTCAGAGCTATTGCCGCAGTTATGTTCATGGGCTAAATGAGAAGGAAAAATAAATAACATAACCGAAGCTCTACAAGCTGCAGTGCTCCGACCAAACGGCATCGCAAATGAACAAACGAGGCTGATAATGACGTCAATGTTGTGCCCGAACGCGCGCTGGTTGGTGCACTCGCGAATGTTTCTGACCGCCGCTCTGTGTTGGAGCGGGGAGAGCGAGTTTTCCACTGCAGCATCACTCACTTCAAATAGCGCACCCAAACTGTGACGATACCACCTCATCCGAAGCGAACTCATTGGAGTTACAATCACCTGCGAGGCTGCGACTGCGCTTTCTCTGAAGCAGACAAGGACCGAACGAAATAATTTATTTTATTTATCTTTTTCTCAGCTACGAAAGGGAATGCCATCAATAAATATGAAACTGGAGATGGTGACCATCATCGCCTGCGAGGTAGACACAGAGGTGTTTACTTCAGACAAGCTGCAGGTAGGCCTATGACGTTACAGTTTCATAAAACCGCACGTTGAATATTTCAGAATTTTTGTCTGTTTGTGAAAAAACTTTGAATATTTCTTCCTTTTTTGTCTGTTCATACTCCGAAGTAGCAAAGATRCGTTTTTTCTGCATGTCTCAAAGTGCCTGTCTTGCTTACGTTCACCCTGTTTTTTTTTATTTTATCAATGAAACCGCAGCTCATCAAAAATGCACGCCCTGAATGCGCATGGATGCCCTCGGTGCCATTGATTGACGTTTGTGGGTTTGCTGAAGTGTGGACGAGAGGGGGGAGATGGGGGGAGCAGACTTTTGTTTTTACTGTATGCGCTATAGACTACATCTTGCTGTCGCATCACTGGTCAATTTTAGTAGGCCTATGCAAGTTACATGCTTAAATGCAGGGGGTTAGAGGAGGGGGTTGTTGAATTGAACATMTGGAAGAGCACAGAACAGAAGTGAGGAGCAGTTTAGACGCAGTGTCAGAGTCTGACCTCCCTTTCAGCATTGCAGGTGTGCCAGATACATAAGAGTGCATGCATCGAATACAACAGTCATGGAGGCAGATGGTACTAAGATGCCTAAAGCCTTGACATTAGAAAGTGCCAGTGTTTACTTTAAATGCCACACAGATGGTGGTCAAAGCCATGGCTTACCCACTGAATCCTTTAAAAATTCCTTAGCCACATTTTTCCTATCCACAGACTGTTATTTTGGATTGAGGCCATTGGCCATCCATTGTAGTCTGTTGTACAGCACAGAGCCCAGCACATGCCGTACCAGAACAATAACTTATTAAGATTCCGTTATCCTAAGTCTTTCCTTAATACAGTTAATCAGTCTGAACAGTCTAATTGTGAACAGAACCATTTATTTTTTTCATTCAGTTCCACTGTTGCGACCAGCAACATAAAGTTCTGAACTGGTTGGAATCCCCAAAAAGTAATGGTTAATATCATTCCTTCCTGTTCCTTTTTAAATCTCTGAAATCATATATATTTTTTATTTTATTTTAGCTCGACATTAAATTATTTCACCAAACAGTACCGATAGAGCATCTTGCTATGGAGCAGGTAAACTATAACAGTGTTTTACCTGCATTGGACAGACAAGTGTATGGCATGAGATGCGACTGACATTTTGCGGATGGGGAGAGAGAGAGAGAAAGAGTGGAGGAGGGTACTTGGCTTGAAGTGCTGGGCATAATTAAACCTACAGAGGAGGATTGGCTTCTATGAAGGAACTTTGAATGTGTGAACTTCTGAGAGTTGGCTTAACATTGGACCAGAGCTAACTAGCTAGCTATCTAACAAGATTGTGT
This sequence comes from Salvelinus sp. IW2-2015, assembly GCF_002910315.2. Lineage (NCBI taxonomy): Eukaryota > Metazoa > Chordata > Actinopteri > Salmoniformes > Salmonidae > Salvelinus > Salvelinus sp. IW2-2015. Next base: position 105,995 of record NW_019943192.1, on the reverse strand, counting down.
GTGCAGAGCAGCACCAGAATTCAAATAAAAACACTTATTTTTGTAGTAAAAAGAAAAATCCAATGTGAAACGTAATAACTATAGTATCCTTGACTAGCATTGCAAAAGTTAATCCATTCTCAAATAAAATCTCTCTCCATTTCTGAATCGCGCTTGTAGGCTTCAGTAGGCTAGTAGCTTATGCTAAGGAGGAGGAGTGGCAGGTAGCCTACACACACACTAGTGCTGAGCGATTCGGTTGGTTCAAATATTTGAATTCCATTTCGTTATTGTTTTCTTCTGTGAGCTCAATGCACACATCAAACAATTTCTCTAGAGATAAATCAGATCCAGCCTGTACTGTGCAATGTAGTAGGGTGTTGTAGTTTCCAACAGGTTATTATTCTACATAGTTTAGCATATTAAACGTGGTAATTAACTACAATGACTATTATCAATTGCACATCTACTTATATACTTTTATGCCTGTTACAGAATAGAGAATGRGCAATCGTGAGGTGATATGTGACCGACCACCTCGATTCGGTCTTATGTAGAAAAATTGGAAATTGTGTTTTTTACATTGGATTAAAGTAGAGACTCAGAGCTAGAAAATGGAATATCATACACTGCAGTTGAGGAACAATGGGAAAGTAATTCTGCTTTGAAAGTAGATAAACTTGGAACCCCACTTTTGGGAAAATGGCCCTTGAATYTTTTGGTACACCTACTGGAGAGCTCTTCTTTGTCTACACCCATTCAGCATCCTTCACACCGTCTTAAGCCTTAGCTCCACCCATCTCTTTCTTTAAGGATTCACATGTGAGGCCATGTGCTAATTCGAGTGAGTAGTTTAGATTTCAAGACTAAAAGTGGTAAAAGTAGTAGCCTACAATAAGGAAAAACTCCAGGTAAAAATATACTTGATCTAGTCCTTGGCCTATATCCTAATCTGACTTTTGTGCAGGTCATGTTCTTCACATTACRGTCTCTGGTAAAAAAAAAAACACACTATATCAAATAAAATCTAAGTTAATTTGTCACATGCACAAGATACAGAAGGTGTAAATGGTACAGTGAAATGGTTACTTGCATAYTAGCAATATCAAAAACAGGAAGTGTCCAGATAAAAATATTTCATAAATATTAGATGACGTTCATAGAAGCCGACACACTGGTCTAAATTGATGGGTCATGTGAAGGAAATGCTATAACCACCCCCAGATACATCTAGCTAAGTGGATGGGTCACTATTGTCCAGACATGTACACATGTTCTTGAAATACAATAGATGGCCGTAATCACCCCCAGACACACCTGGCTAACTTGATGGGTCACGTACAGTACATTCGGAAAGTATTCAGACCTCTTGACTTTTTCCACATTTTGTTACGCTACAGCCTTATTCTAAAATTGTGTCAATCTACACACAATAGCCCTTAATGACAAAGCAAAAACAAGTTTTTAGTCATTTTTGCAAATGTATTAAAAACAAAAAACTTATATCACAATTACATAAGTATTCAGACCCTTTACTCAGTACTTTGTTGAAGCACCTTTGGCAGTGATTACAGCCTCTAGTCTTGGGGAGTTTCTCCCATTCTTCTCTGCAGAGCCTCTCAATCTCTGTCAGGTTGGATGGGTAGCGTCGCTGCACAGCTATTTTTAGGTCTCTCCAGAGATGTTAGATCGGGTTCAAGTCCAGACTCTGGRTGGGCCACTCAAGGACATTCGGAGACATGTCAGAGGAGGACTGGCCACCTCTCAGAGCCTAGTTCCTCTCTAGGTTTCTTCCTAGGTCCCTGCCTTTCTAGGGAGGTTTTCCTAGCCACCGTGCTTCTACATCTGCATTGCTTGCTGTTTGGGGGTTTTAAGCAGGGTTTCTGTATAGCACTTTGTGACATCGGCTGATGTAAAAACYGCTTTATAAATACATTTAATTGATTGATTGATGTCCCGAAGCCACTCCTGCATTGTCTTGGCTGTGTAATTAGYGTCATTGTCCTGTTGGAAGGTGAACCTTCGCCCCATTCTGAGGTCCTATGTACTCTGGAGCAGGTTTTCATCAAGAATCTCTCTGTACTTTGCTCCGTTCATCTTTCCTTCGATCCTGACAAGTCTCCCAGTCCCTACCGCTGAAAAACATCCCCACAGCATGATGATGCCACGACCATGCTTGGTGATGGTGCCAGGTTTCCTCCAGACGTGACGCTTGACATTCAGATCAAAGAGTTCAATCTTGGTTTCATCATACCAGAGAATCTTGTTTCTCATGGTCTGAGAATCTTTAGGTGTGTTTTGGCAAACTCCAAGCGGGCTGTCATGTGCCTTTTACTGAGAAGTGGCTTCTTTCTGGCCACTCTAACATAAAGGCCTGGTGGAGTGCTGCAGAGATGGTCAACCTTCTGGAAGGTTCTCCCATCTCCACAGAGGAACTCTGGAGCGCTGTCAGAGTGACCATCAGGTTCTTGGTCACCTCCCTGACCAAGGCTCTTCTCCCTCGATTGCGCAGTTTGGCCGGGCGGCCAGCTCTAGGAAGAGTCTTGGTGGTTCCAAACATATTCCATTCAATTGAATTTACCACAGGTGGACTTCAATCAAGTTATAGAAACATCTCAATGATGATCAATGGAAACAGGATGCACCTGAGCTCAATTTCGAGTCTCATAGCAAAGGGTCTGAATAATAATGTAAATAAGGTATTTCTGTTTTGCATTTTTCATACATTTGCTAAAGTGGGGTATTGTGTGTAGATTGAGATTGATGAAGATCTGAATTTATTTAATCAWTTTAGAATAAGGCTGTAAAACGTAAACAAAATGTGTTAAAAGAGAAGGGGTCTGAATACTTTCCGAATGCACTGTAGTCATCTGGCGAAGTGGAGTCTTTTGTTTAACTAGCTAAACAATGAACCAGCATAATCCCAACTCATAATACAACCAATACAAACATTGTCATAGGTTTAGTATGAATGTGTAATACATGTCTGAGTGACAGAGTGAGGGCTTTGCATAGGCACTTTGTGTGTTTGTTATTTTTCGTTTTTTTTGTTCTGTTCCCTAGATCGGTTCCAACCACTGCCACGCACGCACGCACGCACGCACGGCACGCACGACGCACGCACGCGACGCACGCACGCACGCACGCACAGCCGCACACACACACCACACACACACAACACACACACCACACACAACAACACACACCACACCACACACACACACACACACACACACACACACACACACACACACACACACACACACACACACACAGAGAAAGCATATTGACAAGTAAACAGAACAGACAGGCTCACACCACCTTGTCTTGAATAAACAGCAGTTCATCTCCAAGTCCACATTCTCCCCTGCAGCACCTGAGCTCTGCCTATAACTCTTCACCACAGACTCCCAAAACCCTACTTCCACTTCTTGCCTGAGGATGAGCGTAAAATCATGCAACGCAGACGTCTCACTTCTTGGCAGAGTAGCCCTATGTTTATGCTTGCCTATGTTTGTTGTGCATGTTATGCAAGTGCACATTTTTTATGTCATCGGAAAAACCACAACCCCTCATCCTACTATCCCGATCGGTCCTAATCTGCACTGAGACTGATCTGAGTGCAGCCTTCAGAAACATCTGTGTGGGGGAGAGAGAGAAAGGGAAGCGAATGGGCTGACTTTGGGGGAGGATGGCAGATAGATCTGAACTAATCCTGGTTTCTGGCACATTCTAGGGACAAGAGGACATTAGGTTGGGGGGGGATTAGTGGGGAACGCACATGGTTAGGGAAGGCTCTGATTGAGCTCATCTCTCCCAGGCTGCTTGCAGTCGGTTGTTTTCATATCAATTCATCTCATCTGTTCCCTGTGTGTCTTCGTTTATTACAGCTTTTTTTTTCAATTGCTCACAAGCATCGGTCAATACTGTAGCCACTTTCTATTGGTCAATACTGTAGCCACTTTCTATTGGRCAATACTGTAGCCACTTTCTATCGGTCAATACTTTAGCCACTTTCTCAAAACTCTTCACAGTCTGCATTACCAACATGCATCTTGGACAAACAGTTAATCTCACCTCCAAAACTCACTCAAACCACCAAAACATGTCATACATGTCTCAAAATTACCTCGTTCGACCATAACACTGGCAACAATTCTCATTCAGAAAGCATACATAGCACACTGACCTAAAAACACTAACAATAGGGAGCACTACATAAATGATAAATGTTTTTCTTTGAGGTTTGAATGATTTTTCACATAAATCAGTATTTCATTTTAGAATAAGAATAACACCTTATATGAATGAGAAAAGAGTTCATGGATTTCAGAGAATGTGGTCATTGAATACATTTTGTGTGAAAACCAATGTAACATGATTCACAGTTTGGTCCACATACACTTCTGTTTCGCTTGACTGTGTGAAGAGTTTTGACAATGTGACTTCAGTTTTGACCAATGCATGTTAGRAATTGACCAAAACTGTAATATACAGATGCCTGATCATCCCCCTCTGATTTAGAGCTGTGTATCTGGGTGAACTGAACTACTATGGGCTGTGATGGACCACGCAATGGATCACTGTGATTCACAGTCAATAACATTCATATTTCAGCATGGTGTTCTAAGCTATAGCTGAGATATGAATGTTACCGAGCTAGCACAAAATATTCCTGTAACGTTCCCTAAAAGTTCTCCTTTGGTTATTTGAGAAACAACTTTCCCATTTACATTCTAGGAATGAGCTTGTGAGCTTGTTGAGGTGGTAGGAATTGAGGGTCAGTGTGTGATTCTATTGTTGTTGGTTATAGTGATACAGTGTCTGCTTGTGAAGGATACTCTGTCCATCTTGTGGAGGTTCATGGCCAACCTGGAACTGATACGGGTTCTGATTCTGCCATATTGAGGAATTGCCACCTACAATATCATACTTGACCTCTATCTAGCTCTGGTGCAGGGTGTTACTATGTATTCCTCTACTAACACCCTGTATCGGCATTGGTAGAGGAACCTTAGTAACCCAAACCTTGCTGCCTGTTTGSATAGGATCAGACTAGGGCAGGGAAGGGAGATACCTTGTCAATTGCACAACTGAATGCATTCAACCAAAATGTGTTTTCCCCGCATTTAACCCAACCCCTCTGAATCAGAGCAGTGCGGGGGGCTGCCTTAATCAACGTCCACATCATCGGGTCCCAGGGAGCAGTTGTTGTTGGGGGTTAACTGCCTTGCTCAAGGGCAGAACGGGCAGCTTTTTCTACCTTGCCAGCTTGGGGATTCAAACCAGCAACCTTTTTGGTTACTGACCCAYCGCTGTTAACCGCTAGGCTACRGCCACCAACTACCATACTATGTTTTTTCAGATAGCCTCTGGTCTTGGATTAGTCAGTCTGAAGCACTGGTTGGTGCTTTAGTCAATAGTGCGCTATAAACTGAACCGGTGATTCTAGGTTAGTAAAGTTAATTGATAGCCTGGTCCCAGATCTGTTMGTGCTGTATTGCCAATTCCTATGGTTATTGTCATGCCGTGTCAAACAGATCTGGGACCAGGCTAGTTAATTGAATCCTGTGCCTGGTCTAGTTGTGCTTGCGATGCTAGTTGATACTAACAGGGTTATTTTAAGTGGATGGCTGGCCTAGTCCTTAGCAGTTGCTATAGGACCTGAGATAGCTGATGCTAACAGGGTTAGTTTAAGTGAATGGCTGGTAGTTGCAGTAGGACCTGAGATAGCTGATGCTAACANGCTGGTAGTTGCAGTAGGACCTGAGATAGCTGATGCTAACAGGGTTAGTTTAAGTGGATTGCTGGCCTTAGCAGTTGCTATAGGACCAGAGATTGCTGATTTGTTAATCTGTGTTGTGTTGTGTTATTACCTGGAGAATATAGGGCAGCATCAGCAGATTAACATGCGTAAGGAATGAGCTAGATGAACCGGCTCTCTCACATGGTACATGTCAGACATCATACAGTATACACACACATACAGTGGGGAGAACAAGTATTTGATACACTGCCGATTTTGCAGGTTTTCCTACTTACAAAGCCTGTGAGAGACGGAATCTACAAACAAAAATCCAGAAATATACATTGTATGATTTTTTTAAGTAATTAATTTGCATTTTATGCATGACATAAGTATTTGATACATCAGAAAAGCAGAATTAATTTTGGTACAGAAACCTTTGTTTGCAATTACAGAGATCATACGTTTCCTGTAGTTCTTGACCAGGTTTGCACACACTGCAGCAGGGATTTTGGCCCACTCCTCCCTACAGACCTTCTCCAGTATCTTCAGGTTCGGGCTGTCGGTGGGCAATACGGACTTTCAGCTCCATCCAAAGATATCTATTGGTTTCAGGTCTGGAGACTGGCTAGGCCACTCCAAGACCTTGAGATGCTTCTTACAGAGGCCACTCCTTAGTTGCCCTGGTTGTGTGTTTCGGTCGTTGCTCTTGCTGGAAGACCAGCCACGACCCATCTTCAATGCTCTACTGAGGGAGGAGGTTGTTGGCAAGCATCTCGCGATACATGGCCGCCATCCATCTCCCCTCAATACGGTGCAGTCGTCCTGTCCCCTTGGCGAAAAGCACATCCCAAGAATGATTGTTTCACCTCCAGTAGGCTTCACGGTTGGGATGGTGTTCTTAGAGTTGTTACTCATCCTCTTCTCTCTCGAAACACGGCGATGGAGTTAGACCATAAAAGCTCTATTTTTGTCTCATCAGACCACATGACTTCTCCCATTCCTCCTCTGGTATCAGTGGTGCCATTGGAAACTTCAGACGGGCTTGGACAGCGCTGGCTTGAGAGGGGACCTTGCGTGTCGCGCGCAGGATTTTATCCATGACGGCGGTAGTGTGTTACTAATGTTTTCTTTGAGACTGTGGTCCCAGCTCTCTTCAGGTCATTGACCAGGTCCTGCCGTGTAGTTCTGGGCTGATCCCTCACCTTCCTCATGATCATTGATGCCCACGAGGTGAGATCTTGCATGGAGCCCCAGACGAGGGTGATTGACCGTCAACTTCAACTTTTCCATTTTCTAATATTGCGCCAACAGTTGTTGCCTTCTCACCAAGCTGCTTGCCTATTGTCCTGTAGCCCATCCCAGCCTTGTGCAGGTCTACAATTTTATCCCTGATGTCCTTACACAGCTCTTCTGGTCTTGGCCATTGTGGAGAGGTTGGAGTCTGTTTGATTGAGTGTGTGGACAGGTGTCTTTTATACAGGTAACGAGTTCAAACAGGTGCAGTTAATACAGGTAATGAGTGGAGAACAGGAGGGCTTCTTAAAGAAAAACTAACAGGTCTGTGAGAGCCGGAATTCTTACTGGTTGGTAGGTGATCAAATACTTATGTCATGCAATAAAATGCAAATAATTTCCTTAAAAATCATACAATGTGATTTCCTGGATTTTTGTTTTAGATTCCATCTCTCACAGTTGAAGTGTACCTATGATAAAAATTACAGACCTCTACATGCTTTGTAAGTAGGAAAACCTGCAAAATCGGCAGTGTATCAAATACTTGTTCTCCCCACTGTACATGCAAAAACACGTGCGCATGAACATACACATTACGCACACACACCACACAGAGAAAAATACACACATGCATATGACTATCACACACACACAATAGATTCTGTTTTACTACTAAGATATATAACTATATATACGTATATATAGATATATAACTTCCCCTTAGTGTAATTACCAGGTAAATCAATAAATGCATTAAGTGTGTTAAGTTCATGATGGATTGTAAGCTGGGCACATTTAAGCATTAGAGGACAACAAAATGTGTAGGCTGTTTAAGACATGACCTCTTCCTAAAACACTGAAACCCATTATTGGAAACTAAAGGTAGGAGAGAACAACATATTCTGTGAGCTACCACTAGATACTAGACATCCTATCCACACCACACACACACACAACACACACACACACACACACAACACACACACACACACACACACACACACACACACAACACACACACACACACACCACACACACACACACACAACACACACCACACACATGGAAAAAGGTAGCTGTTGTCAATTCCGTCTCTGTACACACACACACACACAGATTCTCTCACTCTCTCTCTCTGTGACTCAGCAGGATGGAAAAAGGTAGCTGTTGTCAATTCCGTCTCTGTTACTGTTCTGTCAGCAAACCTCCATCCATCCAAACTAAATCCCAGGCCTGAAGAACCCTACTTTCTTTCCATCAGCAGTTGAGGCCTGCTGGTCTGTTCCCAAGCCTACCATCATAACAATGGCAGTTGTCTGTGTCACCTCTGACTGTCGTCCTGGAAACTCAGCGTAGAGCTTTGAGCAGCCACACCTGTTTTGATGCCTGGCCAGCTCACTTRGACTCCTGTATGGTCTATGTTTTTGCTYAGATCTGTGTTTTGGTCTCTTGACTATTTATCAAGCATATACTCATGGTACAGTACAGGGCTAGGTGATATGGCCAAAATATCATATGGTATTTTTCAAATTTGGGGCGGTATTTTTATGTTTTTTAATAAGAAAGGTTCATGACCCTAGGGTGGCAACACATACATTATAAGTGATTTCAATCTTTCTCCATTCTTCATCCCTTTCTCCATGCTGGTTGTTTTATACTGTTCAATTCAACTATAATTAATTATTTATTTGGTGATGTGAATATATTTAATATAGTTTTATTTTAAAAAATATATAACTTTTTTAATGTTTCACTATTTTTATGAAATTCACTGAGGAGGATGGTCCTCCAGTTCCTCCTCTGGGGAGCCTCCACTGCCAGAGATCTGTATATAATGACGAGATGCTAATTTCTCCGCCCTAACAATAGGAGCTGTTGTCCCAAAGGCGGGAAGGCAGGCAACAAGCTTTGGTCCAACCTCTCGCATCACCTCTTCCTCTCTGTCTTACCACATGTAGCTAGCTAACATATTCATTTTACCGTAACTAGGCAAGTCAGTTAAGAACAAAGTCTTATTTACAATGACGGCCTAGGAACAGTGGGTTAACTGCCTTGTTCAGGGGCAGAACGGCAGATTTTTATCTTGTCAGCTCGGGGATTCGATCTTGCAACCTTTCGCTCTAACCACTAGGCTACCTGACACCCCATTCATGCTTCACATATTGCTCTCTGATTTAGAAGATACAGTTGCACAAACAAAATGCGTATCAAGGCCGACACCAGCATTGGTAACAGGCTGTATTAGATCGCTTGTTCTGACTAGTACATTTACCAAGCTAGCTAGCTAGCTAACTGTCAATTAGCATTAGCGGCTAACAATATTTATTTTAGCCACAACTTGCTAAGAAAATACAAACTAGGAGACAGTAGTTTGCAGACAGTAGGATACACAAACTATAAGTGTAATTATGGAACACTTGTGGAAAGCAGCATGTCACCAACATCGTACTGCATCAATCTGACCATGCAGACTGCAGCAGAGTGAATGGCAGGAAAGTGTTTGTGACTCCGTGGTCGAGCAACAGCTCTCTCATTGAGTGACTGGGGCGGGGCTTGGTGTGGGAAGTGGCATGCAGCAGAAGGGAGAAAAACGACTCAAGTAGAAAATGGAGAAACTAAAAAAACGTACATTACACGCGCCAAGTGAAATACCGTTATAGAAGGTAAAGTAAAAACCCAAACCGGTCAGTGCATCCATACCGGTAGTAAAATACGGTATTCCGCCCAGCCCTAGTACAGTACATCAGCTAAAATGAAATGTGTCAAAACGTCATGTTTGAGATTATGAAATTATATTTTATTGAAAACATGGAACATTTGGATTGCTGTTTGGCTTGCAAGGTCATCCATATCATATAAAACAACACGCAGTGATAAAAGTCAATACATATTTCAAACAATCAGCAAATAACCTTTAAGCAAGGTTGCACTCAGCAAGCCGTCACAAAGGGCAGCACTTGCTCGATGATATAACCATTCCAATACAGCTGTGTAGATGTTTGCATGGCTACAGTAGAGATGAGACAAAACAGCGTGTGTCAGACGGACCGGTAAAGGAGAGTAAAGGGGGGAAGAGTGGCGGACGATGCGGACGGTTGTACTATGTTCTGTCCAGGTGGGAAACCAGATCTGGCCCTGGCAGGTGGACCAGACCAGGGAGCATGGGGCTCAGGTTTTTACTTCTCCCAGTCTGGGGACATGTCGAACTGGGCCACGGTCAGCTCACATTCCCCCAAAACCTTAGAGAGGCTCTGGGTTTCGAGTGTCACGTTAGAAAGGTTAGAACTATGTCCGCTGGAGTGACGTAGAAGAATGAGCACAAAAAACAAAGGTCTGTCTCTAACTCTGGCTTCTATCATTGCCGGTGTGTCGGGTTACGAGAGCCAGGATGACAGGGTTGTGAGACGATAAGGCGAAGGCTAAAGGAAAAACTTTAAGCTAAGCAAATGGAATGTGGGACAAAGCTTTTTATTCATTGATGTGGACGTCAATTCAACATCTATTCCATGTTAGTTCTACGTAATTTCATTGAAATTATGTGAAAACAATATTGCGTCAAACAGTGTGTTTAGGGATGACTTGCTGAATTTATGAAATTGCTTCTTCCAATTATTGATAAAGAAACTGTTAAGAAACTGACTGTTAGAGCTGTTCAGGCTCCATGCATTGATGAGGAATTTAAAAACTGTATGGTTAAAGAGATGGGGCAAAAGGAGTGGCTAATAAGTCCTGTTGCACATCTGACTGGCTGACTTACTGCAAATTGAGAAATTATGTGACTAAATAAAAAATAAATATTAATAAACTATATTATGAAGCCAAGATCATTGATATGAAGAATAATGGAAAAACTATTTTGAGTACTTTATATGAAATTATTGGCAGAAAGACATTCATTCTTTCATTGAATCAGATGACTTAGTCATCACCTTTTAATGTTACCATGTATTTTAATGATTACTTCATTGGCGAAGGGGGAAAACTTAGGCAGGAAATGCCAACAAGGAACAGTGAGCCATCATACTCATGCATTAAAAAAACTAATAATGAAAGAAAATCATTTTAATTTAGAAATTTGTAAATTTAGTGTGGGTGAGCTGGAAAAAAATATTTTTATCGATCAGTAATGACAAACCTTCTGGCTTTGACAACTTAGATGGAAGCTACTGAGGATGGTAGRTGACTCTATAGCCACTCCTATCTGTCATATCTTTAATCTGAGCCTAGAGGAAAGTGTTTGTCCTCAGGCCTGGAGGAAAGCCAAAGTCATTCCGCCCACCAACCAAACTATTGGAAAAAATTGTGTTTGACCAAATACAATGCTATTTCTCTGTAAACAAATTAACAAAAGACTTTCAGCATGCTTATAGAGAAGGGCACTCAACATGTACTGCACTGACACAAATGACTGATGATTGGTTGACAGAAATTGATAATATATCTAATAGAACTCAGAGGGTTTTCTTTAATGGAAGCTTCTCTAATCTCAAACATGTAAAGTGTGGTGTACCGCAGGGCAGCTCTCTAGGCCTCTACTCTTTTCTAATTTTACCAATGATCTGCCACTGGCATTAAACAAAGCACGTGTGTCCATGTATGCTGATGATTCAACCATATATGCATCAGCAACCACAGCTAATGATGTCACTGAAACCCTTAACAAAGCGTTGCAGTCAGTTTTGGAATGGGTGGTCAGTAATAAGAGACAAAGGAATTRCACTATCGTGCATACAGCTGATAACTATGCTCATGGAAATGTGAATACTTTGCAAATGAACGGCCGCTCATTCGGGAGAATTGCAATGTACCTATTTACGTGTGTATGTCTTTGCTGTCTCTCTGTTGAAAACACTCGATCCATCTACAGGGAGTAATTCAACAGAAAGTCTCTGGTTGTGTATGTCTCTAGTTGTCCACCAGAGGTCACCATGTCCTTTGTAGCTGCAGAATGGTTCTTTCAGAGTACCACCCGGGGGTTCTCGGTCAAGTTTTACTAGACTAAAGTATTTAAACAGCTTCAGACTGAATGTTCCTGTGTAGTCTTCTTCTTCMWSWMKMWSWMKMWSWMKGAGAGAGAGAGTTTCAGAGTTTCTAACCATTTCATACCTTTCAGCTCACACTTTCTCGTTTAAATTCCTACCATTTCAACGTGCAGCCACGCTCCACGTTTTTCTGGTCTCGTAGATTCTAACCATTCGTGAAGTCCAGTTCACACCGTCCGCCTGCTAGGTGTAGTGTAAATTTCATTAGGAGGGMTTTTTTGCACTCTGGCAAAAAGGGGGCGTTCCATGGCGCCGACATAATGTCTGTGCTCATGTAACGGATGTGAAATGGCTCGCTAGTTAGCGGTGGTGCGRGCTAATAGCCTTTCAATCGGTGACGTCACTTGCTCTGAGACCTTGAAGTAGTGGTTCCCCTTGTTCTGCAAGGGCCGCGGCTTTTGTGGAGCGATGGGTAACGATGCTTCGTGGATGACTGTTGTTGATGTGTGCAGAGGGTCCCTGGTTCGCTCCCGGGTCGGGGCGAGGGGACGGACGTAAAGTTAAACTGTTACATTGATGCTGTTGACCCGGATCACTGGTTTCTGCGGAAAAGGAGGAGGTCGAAAGGGGGGTGAGTGTAACGGATGTGAAATGGCTAGCTAGTTAGCGGTGGTGCGCGCTAATAGCCTTTCAATCGGAAGAATTATTGGACAATTAAGACAAACTGAGCAGAATGCATTATTGCAACCACGTCAAAGGAATCCCTCTCTTCCCTCAGCAACTTTGGTGTCCACCTACAGTCCCATTTCAAGGTCGATCAAGGAAGTGGTTAATAGACATTGGCACATATTACACAAGTGACCCCAGCTTTGGTAAAGCATTTGAACCCCCCCCCCCCCCCCTGAAGTTTTGCTATAAGAGACCCTCAAATGTACAGGATTGTTTAGTAAGGTCAGATTCGCCTAAGAAACAAGCATCACATTTTATGTCTATCATTCCTGATGGCAGTTTCCCTTGTCACAACTGTGTCCACTGTTATGCCATGATCAGAGGAAGCTCTCTTATCCAGCCCCATTCGGGTGAGAGGATAAAGGTCTGAGGTAGAATAACATGTAACACGAAATATGTTGTATATCTCCTTAAGTGTTCCTGTAACTTGTATTATATGGGTAAGACCAACCATGAACTTTAGTAGGTTCTAAATAGGCAGAACATTTAAGTAATGACATCATAATGTATTGGAATTGTGTGTCTATCTTTATTTGATGGTCATGTTTCCCCTACAGCTCCCATTGCTSGGGGAGCTGATTGGGCCGATACTGACTGGGATGTAAAATGATGCCCAACCTGTGAGATCTTGTTGTTGTGAGATTGATTGTCATCGCCTTTCACGCTGAAGAAGGGCTCCTACGCCAAAAACGTTTGTGCGGCAATAAAAATATATAAATTTAAGTTTATTTACCGGAGGGCTGTCCTAATTCTATTCTTTGGATTATATACGAGGATCCAGCACACGATTTGAAGTTTAGGTGGAGTCGAGCACGTTGTTTATCTTTTCACGTGTGTATGTACTGACATGTACAGTTGAAGTCGGAAGTTTACATACACTTAGGTTTGAGTCATTAAAACTCGTTTTTCAACTACTTCACAAATTTCTTGTTAACAAACTATAGTTTTGGCAAGTCGGTTTGGACATCTACTGTGTGCATGACACAATTTTCCCAACAATTCCAGTGGGTCAGAAGTTTACATACACTAAGTTGACTGTGCCTTTAAACAGCTTGGAAAAATCCAGAAAATGATGTCATGGCTTTAGAAGCTTCTGATAGGCTAATTGACATAATTTGAGTAAATTGGAGGTGTACCTGTGGATGTATTTCAAGGCCTACCTTCAAACTCAGTGCCTCTTTGCTTGACATCATGAGAAAATCAAAAGAAATCAGCCAAGACTTCAGAAAAAGAATTGGAGACCTCCACAAGTCTTATTCGTCCTTGGGAGTAATTTCCAAACGCCACGTTCATCTGTACAAACAATAGTACGCAAGTATAAACACCATGGGACCACGCAGCCGTCATACCACCCAGGAAAGAGACGCATTCTGTCTCCTAGAGATGAACGTACTTTGGTGCGAAAAGTGCAAATCAATCCCAGAACAACAGCAAAGGACCTTGTGAAGATGCTGGAGGAAACAGGTTCAAAAGTATCTATATCCATAGTAAAAACGGCAGGTTCTATAATTCGAACATAAACCTTGAAAGGGCCGCTTCAGCAAAGGAAGAAACCACTGCCGTCCAAAAACCGCCATAAGAAAAACACTAGACTATGTTCTCGCAAACTGCGCGATGGGGAACAAAAGGATGGTCACTTTTTTGGGGAAATGTCCTTTGTCTTGATTGAAACAAAAAAAATATAATGTTTGCTCCCCATAATGAACCACTCATTCATGGTTTGGCGAGGAAAAAAAGGGGGAGGGGCCTTTGCAAAGACGAAGGAAAACACCGAGTGTCCCAACCGGTGAAGGGCAACGGGGGTGGCCAGCATTTTCTGTTGTCGGGCTGCGTGGCTTTTCGCTGCAGGAAGGCGGGCATCTCAAGGACACCCGCTGTAGAAGTTAAAGCTTGGTCGCAAATGGGTCTTTCCAAAATGACAATGCAACCCCCAACAGCCCAATACTTCCAAAAGTTGTGGACAAAAAATGGCTTAAAGGACAAACAAAAAGTTCAAAGGTATTGGCGACGTGGGTCATCACAAAAGGCCTGACCTCAAATCCCTATAAAGGAACATTTTTTTGGGGCCAGAAGCTGAAAAAAGGGCATTGGTGCGCGCGAGCAAGCGAGCGGGCCTACAAAAAAACCTGGACCTCAGTTACAACCCAGCTCTGTCAGGAGGAATGCGGCAAAAAAATTTCAACCAACTTATTGTGGGGAAAAAGCTTGGGGTGGGAATGCTCCCCGAAACGTTTATGCATCCAAAGTTAAACCAACATTTAAAGCCAATCGTACCAACATACTTAGTTGAAGTGTACTGTAAGCTTCTGACCACTGGAATGTTGATGAGAATAAATAAACAAAACTGAATATGAATCATTCATCTCCTCACTATTATATATACATCACACCATTTCTTAAATTAAAAGCGTGAATCTAAAACTGAACCTAAGACACGGGGGAACTTATCAATAGGATTAAAAATGTTCAGGAATTTTGGAAAACTGGAGTTTAAATGTATTTGGCTAAGTGTTTGCTACAACTTCCCATCTCTCAGCTGGTATAATCCAATCCTGCCCCTGCTTTTCTAAAACTTTCCTCGAAAAAGCCAAGTTAAGAACCAAACAAAGCGATCACCGCGCCCATTTTTGAAAATCCCACCATACCTTCTCCAACTAATGCGGCAAAATTCTGGTTACCAAAGCTGGTCATGGGTGCAAACCCTCACGGCCCACACTTCAAAGTCCGTATAATGATATCATAACCCCCGCCATCCATTTAAAAAAAAAACAGTTAGCTTTGTGGCAAGGCCGTCTTCATCGACCTGGGCCAAGGCCTTTCGACTGCAGCCAAAAATCCCACCGCTATTCTTACTCGGCACGACTCAATTAGGCTTGGGTTGGTTCTCAAAAGATGACATGCCTTCGCGACTTGTTCACCCAACCCTGCCCTGCTTTCAAGATTAGAGGTTTTCAGGTGTGTCCAAATCGCGGAGGCCTGTTGGTTCCGCGAAAAACCTCTGGCAGTCTATCGGGCGGGCCACATGGTTTTAATTCTCGGGCCGGACTCTTTTCTCGCTATTATATTCAGTGATGTGGCCTCTTAGCTGCTGGTTGATTCTTCTGATCCACCTTCTACGCAGAACGACACCCATTTCTGGCCCTTATTGGGACCCACTGTGTTAACAAATTCCTCCAAACGAGCGCTTCAATGCCTGTACAACACTCCTTTCCGTGGCCTTTCTAAATGCTAAAAACTAAAAAGGCGATGCTCTTCAAACCGATTGTTTTGGCCCGGCCCGCCTGAACTAGCATTCCACTTACTTCTGTGATGGTTCTGACATTAGGAATATCGTGGTGAACAATTACTATAATACCTTAGGCGTTGTCTGGTAAATAGCGACTGTAAAAAAACTCTCCTGCTCCAGACCCTCACATAAAGGGCATCTCCAATCCAAAATAAATCTAGAATTGCGGGCTTCCTATTTTGCAAAAACAAGGCGCGGCCTCTTTCACTTCCCCATGCTGCCAAAACATTACCCTCGTAAAATTGGGGGGACCATCCTTGACCGATCCCTTGAAAACCTCTGGGATGAATTTAATAAACATAGCCTCCAACACTCTAAACTCCAGCAAGAAAACTTTTGTAGTCTATTCCACCAGTGCCCCATTCCGTTTTGTCACCAAAAAGCTCCCATATACTAGCCCCACCCACTGGCGACCCCTGTATGCTCTCGTTGCTGGCCTCCCAACTACATATTTCGTCGCCAAAAAAAAACCCCACTGGCACCAGTTCATTCTATAAGTTTCTTTGCTAGGTAAAGCCCCGCCTTATCTCAGCTCACTGGTCACCATAGCAACACCCACCCATAGCACGCGCTCCAGCAGGTATATTTCACTGGTCATCCCCAAAGCCAACATCTACTTTGGCCGCCTTTCCTTCCAGTTCTCTGCTGCCAATGACTGGAACGAATTGCAGAAATCACTGAAGCTGAAGTCTTATTTCTCCCTCTCTAACTTTAAGCATCAGCTGCCAGAGCAGCTTCACGATCACTGTACCTGCACACAGCCAATCTGTAAATAGCACACCCAACTACCTCATCCTCATATTGTTATTTATCTTTTTGCTCTTTTGCACCCCAGTATCTCTACTTGCACATCATAATCTGCACATCTCTCACTCCAGTGTTAATGCTAAATTGTAATTATTTTGCCTCTATGGRCCATATATTGCCTTACCTCCCTACTCTTCTACATTTGCAAACACTGTACATAGATTTTTCTATTGTGTTATTGACAGTACGTTTGTTTATGTGTAACTCTGTGTTGTTGTTTTTGTCGCACTGCTTTGCTTTATCTTGGCCAGGTCGCAGTTGTAAATGAGAACTTGTTCTCAACTAGCTTACCTGGTTAAATAAAGGTGGAATACATTTATTTTTTAATTACTATATGCAAAGATATAGAAAATCAAGGCTTTTGAAGCAAATTGCTGCATTTCTGATTCATTCTTGTTACATATACTTTAGTACAGTCAATAAAGTGAAAAGGTGTTATTCTTCTTCTATAATGAAATACTGATTTATGTGAAAAATCATTCAAACCTCTGTTGGATTCGACATTTTGAACATTGAGATATTAAATAAATGATAGAGAAGAAGCATAGAATGTCTGTAGAAAGACAGATAGCTGTGGAATGTGTTGGAATGTGWTGGGYGATGGGAGCAGAGCACCGTGTTGATACAGGAAAGACAGYTYGACCTCTGTGGATRAGATGAAGGAGGGGTTGAGSTCAGGAGGTGAGGACAGGTCACCTGAAGGGAGTAATAAGGGTTTGGGATCTTGTTACTCTTTTCTTGTTAAACCATAAATGTAAGGATTGGAGAGAGGGAGTGTCTTAAGTAGGATCTATTTAACTGTGATGGAGAGACATGTTGGGTTGTCTGAATACAGCTGTACAGAACGTTTGGGAAGAAATAAACTTGGTTAAAGCTTCTCTAGTGTCCGTGGGTTATTTACTCTGAAAAATAAGAACCTAACACCTCAAAGGGTAAAGTTAATTTATGTAATGCTCCCTGCTGTTAGTGGTTTTTGGGTCAGTGTGTTATGAGTGACAATGTATGCTTTCTGAGTGAGAATTGTTGCCAGTGTTATGGTCGAACAAGCTTAGTTAAACACAAGTATTAAGGGTTTTGTTGGTTTTAGATCCTGGGTTCTGACTTCTCAAACTTGAAACATTGTTATACTAGAGACATGATACATCAGAAGTAATACTATATTATCTGAGGAGTGATAGAGACTGGTTTTCACACCAGAAGTTAATGGTTATCTGTAGGAGCCGGATGGCTTTGGAATGTGCTGAGTAGAGGGGAGGCAGTCACATGATTGCTATAGGTGATACGGGTGGAGAGCTTTGGATTAGGCATCAAGGGGGTTGAGGTCAGGTCAGGTCACTTTAAGGGAGGAGAACCGGTTTATTACCCCATCACTTTGTCTTCGTGTCGAACCATAACAGATGTARGGGTTGGAGAGAAGGAGGAGTGCATCTAAATTGGAGTATATTTACTTGTGTTGGTGGGAACATGTCTAATAAACTTGGTTGAGCTTTAATAGTGTCTGTTGAGTTTTTGACTCTGAGAATAAGAACCTAACAGTGGTTTGCGTGAGTTTTGGAGGTGAGATTAACTGTTTGTCCAAGATGCATGTTGGTAATGCAGACGGTGTGAAGTGTTTTTAAAAAGTGGTTTCAGTATTGACCGATGCTTGACCGAACGGTAATAAATAATTTGGTACTGGAGATGAATGAGGTGGCAACCCTTGGTAATGGATTTAGCAGTTTGTTTTTAACCCATAGATAATGTGTATGTGTGTGTGTGTGTGTTCTGGGTTGTGTAACCCAAGCGGACGTGGGGATAACTAATTCATGGGCACACACACAAAAACACACACCTATACACACAAAAACACACAACTATACATTCACAAACACACACCTATACATTCACAAACACACACCTATACAGTACATTGTGTTTGTGAATGTATATGTGTGTGTGTATACAGTATGTCTGTTAACGTAGAGGTGTGTCAAATCAAATCACATGTATTGGTCACATACACATGGTTAGCAGATGTTAATGCAAGTGTAGTGAAATGCGTGTGTGTGTGTGTGTGTGTGTGTGTGTGTGTGTGTGTGTGTGTGGTGTGTGTGTGTGTGTGTTCGTGCGTGCTTATTTCAATACTTATTTTCTGTTTCAATACTTATTTTCTGTGTATTTTTGTATTTTCAAATACTATTTTCAAATACCTGGGTTAAATGCATGGGAGTGCATTTCAGTCAATATATTTGAGTATTTTCAACTACCGTACTTGTTTTTTCAAAATAAATATATTGGAAATAAATGTATGTGAAAGTAATTTAAATATTTAAACAATTATTTGAACCCAGGTCTTGGTGTGTGTGTGTGTGTGTGTGTGTGTGTGTGTGTGTGTGTGTGTGTGTGTGTGTGTGTGTGTGTGTGTGTGTGTGTGTGTGTGTGTGTGTGTGTGTGTGTGTGTGTGTGTGTGTGTTGTGTGTGTGTGTGTGTGTGTGCAGATGCGTGATTGTGTGTATGTTCTACACCTTGGATTAAAATGTCCGGTCGATCTTCCTTGAAAGCCCCGTGGTCCTTAGTCAGCTCCCATCGGGTTTTAGGCGCGTTAACTGTCACATTATTTTGCCCGAGCCCACATGCGGACTTGACCCCTTATTTATGAGAGAACAGATTCTCAGGTTACACCAGAGCCCAGAGGAGAACTGAAGTTATATGTACAGGCACCACAGCTGCTCTGTGGCCTGCTGTCCTGACTGTCAAAATGGCACTTTCTTTGTCATAGATATTAGATACCAGACTCATGCTCTGCTTATCTATGACTAAGTCGCTCTGAATAAGATTGCCTATGTTAGTAATAAGGCGAAATTACATGTAAATGTATGTTTGAGTGCCAGTCTGTTTGTTCCATCATGCCAACTCCTTGTCCATCATTTTCATGCTAAACATTTTTGGCTTGACAATGACAGCAAACAGCAATGGATTTGTTATATTTTTGTTTTGACATTTTTTTTGACATTTATTTATTCACAGGGGCCCAATTGAGACTCATTCTTAATGGTGCCCTGACAACAACAAAAATGCTAAAATCAAATGAATTCAATAAAACAGCAACAACAAAAAACAACACACACTACATTTCAACAACACAAATACATTATTAAAATCAACCAAAACACTCGCAAACCTCAGTGAATTCATTCCTCATTTTAAACGACCCTATTGGCACCAGGGACTGAAGATGTCATGTGGTTAGTAAATTATTCCAAACATGGGGGACGTTAAAACTATGGGCTGGTTGGATCATATGAATGTACTGTAGATAAGTCAGTAGGTAAATAGCCTTGGCTTGTGTGAGCCGGAAAGGCTCATAGGAGCAGGAGCCTGTTTTCTGCAGCGTGAGGCAGCTTGATGTACAAGTACCCACCCTGGACAACAGGATGCTAGTAAACTCAGCAAAAAAAAGAAACATCTTCTCACTGTCAACTGCGTTTATTTTCAGCAAACTTAACATGTGTAAATATTTGTATGAACATAACAAGATTCAACAACTGAGACATAAACTGAACAAGTTCCACAGACATGTGACTAACAGAAATTGAATAATATGTAAAAATCAAAGTAACAGTCAGTATCTTGTGTGGCCACCAGCTGCATTAAGTACTGCAGTGCATCTCCTCCTCATGGACTGCACCAGATTTG
>NW_019943192.1:74840-77987 GCF_002910315.2 Salvelinus sp. IW2-2015 | reverse complement strand
GCTGAACACCCGCCCAGACCATGATATGGACCCTCCCACCTCCAAATCGATCCCGCTCCAGAGTACAAGGCCTCGTGTAACGCTCATTCCTTCAACGATAAACGCGAAGGACGATCAGCTGTCCATCTTGTCTCCCTGTAGCGCTGTCTTAGGCGTCTCACAGTACGGA
This sequence comes from Salvelinus sp. IW2-2015, assembly GCF_002910315.2. Taxonomy (NCBI): domain Eukaryota; kingdom Metazoa; phylum Chordata; class Actinopteri; order Salmoniformes; family Salmonidae; genus Salvelinus; species Salvelinus sp. IW2-2015. The sequence goes on along the minus strand of NW_019943192.1, from coordinate 77,818 downwards.
CCTTGCAATTTTTGCCCTGGCCACATCTGCAGTTCTCATAACCTCTCGCAGCATGCCTAAGGCACGTTCACACAGATGAACAGGGACCCTGGGCATCTTTCTTTTGGTGTTTCCTCTTTAGTGTCCTAATGTTTTCATAACTGTGACCTTAATTGCCTACCGTCTGTAAGCTTGTTAGTGTCTTAACGACCGTTCACAGGTGCATGTTCATTAATTGTTTATGGTTCATTGAACAAGCATGGGAAACAGTGTTTAAACCCTTTACAATGAATATCTGGGAAGTTATTTGGATTTTTACTAATTATTTTCAAAGACAGGGTCCTGAAAAAGGACGTTATATTTTTTTGCTGAGTTTATATCATAGTTCCTTACCCCCAATCTCTCTCCTTAATGCTGAGTGCCAAGCAGGACCTTACCCCCAATCTACTCCTTAATGCTGAGTGTCAAGCAGGACCTTACAACCCATCTATCTCCTTAATGCTGAGTGCCAAGCAGACCTTACCCCCAATCTATCTCCTTAATGCTGAGTGTCAAGCAGGGCCTTACCCCAATCTCTCTTTTTAATGCTGAGTGCCAAGCAGGACCTTACCCCCAATCTATCTCCTTAATGCTGAGTGTCAAGCAGGGCCTTACCCCCAATCTATCTCCTTAATGCTGAGTGTCAAGCAGGCCTTACCCCAATCTCTCTCCTTAATGCTGAGTGTCAAGCAGGGCCTTACCCCCAATCTCTCTCCTTAATGCTGAGTGTCAAGCTGGACCTTACCCCAATCTCTCTCCTTAATGCTGAGTGTCAAGCAGGGCCTTACCCCAATCTCTCTCCTTAATGCTGAGTGTCAAGCAGGGCCTTACCCCAATCTCTCCTTTAATGCTGAGTGTCAAGCAGGGCCTTACCCCAATCTCTTCCTTAATGCTGAGTGTCAAGCAGGGCCTTACCCCAATCTCTCTCCTTAATGATGCTGAGTGTCAAGCAGGGCCTTACCCCAATCTCTCTCCTTAATGCTGAGTGTCAAGCAGGGCCTTACCCCCAATCTCTTTCCTTAATGCTGAGTGTCAAGCAGGACCTTACCCCCAAGTCTCTCTCCTTAATGCTGAGTGTCAAGCAGGGCCTTACCCTCAATCTCTCTCCTTAATTCTGAGTGTCAAGCAGGGCCTTACCCCCAATCTCTCTCCTTAATGCTGAGTGCCAAGCAGGGCCTTACCCCCTCAGGGCCTTACCCCCTGCTTGGCAAAGACGCATCTGGTCTAATATTTTGTGTCTTTGGCCAAGTCTGAAACAGACAAAAGGCTCTGTTCCAATAGCCAATAGCTATACTAGAATATAGCACTTAGTATGAGGCAACCCACTGGGCATCCATTCTAAGTAGTAGCCTATGATAGCATGTACATTGTAAAGTAGCCAAAGTCTAGCTCCTTAAGTACTCCAAGAAAAAAATTTGTCCATTACCACATTACCCATGCTCCTCCACTATCTCTATGCCACCTTTATGTAAAACTCCAGGTGATTTGGACTGGCCAATGAGCTGGTCAAAAGGAGCCAAGAGAGAGAGACAGAGATGAGTGACACAATCGCCTGAGGCAACGGTCATCTTTCAGCAGATTGCCCTGTGGGTAATGTGGTCATTTTCCTGGTGGTAATGGAAAATCTGTCGTGGCCATAACAACATCAAGACAACACAGATAGCAAGACAGGAAGTGATTATTCCCGAAAGGAAATCAACCGAAAAACACTTGATCAAGCTGAAGACATCGATGGTTTGTGAATATATTGCAAATGTACTGTTTGTTGTTCGGCTACTTTGGTCTAGGAGCGACACAAGGAATGAGTTAGAGATCGAATTACAATGAGCTGTCTCTGTGATGTTACAGTGTGGATGAGAGGAACACACACGCACGTCTCACACACACACAAACCGACAGCAACACACACAAACCGACAGCAACACACACACACGTCTCTCACACACACAAACCGACAACAACACACACGCACGTCTCTCACACACACAAACCGACAACAAGAGCAACACAGTGGTGGATGAGAGGACACACACACACACACACACACCACCACACACACACACACACAACACCACACACACTACCACACACACACACACACACACACACACACACACACACACACACACACACACACAAACCGACAGCAACACACACAAACGACAGCAACACACACAAACCGACAGCAACCAACACAACCGACAGCAAACACACCAAACCGACAGCAACACACAATGTTATCTGTCTGTTGTGTTATGTAAAACGGTGAGGATGACGTAATTGCTTAGTTTAGCATCGGGCTCAGTGACGATTAGCGGGCAGCGGCCCATACTTAAACACACACACACACACACACACACACACACACACACCCACACACGAACCACACAACACCGGCACACACACAACACACACACACACACACACACAACACACACACACACACACACACACACCACACACACACACACACACACACACACAAACTCTGCTGATGCAGTCAAACCAGGATAATACAAAAGCAGCTGGGGCTGTACTTCCTCTAAGCAGAAACAACGTCTCCCTGTTTATTGCAAAGTGCTATACACTGTAACAGGGCTGTTTTCCCGACTGCTTGACTATAGAGAAAAACAACACTAGGTAGTCATCTGCGGTATTGAAACCTCAAGACATCACATATTGCAAAGTCAAAGAGTTAAAATGAATAACATAATGGTGACTAAATGTTTTTGATGACATAAGCATCAGTGGAAATAAACTGATGTTGTGATCTCAGCATAACAACAAGCCTTGAATTCCTCCATCCCATTGCCCCTGATATGATACCCGGTACGACCCTGATACCACCTCTGGTTGACGAGCCAAAAACTCCTATCTGTTTAGTCAGCGGGTATCAGTGCTCCATGAAGGCAGAGCTTTAGTTAACAGAGCTTTAGTTAAGGACAAACCCATCGAGGCCA
>NW_019943192.1:67460-74815 GCF_002910315.2 Salvelinus sp. IW2-2015 | reverse complement strand
GCTGAACACCCGCCCAGACCCATGATCTGGACCCTCACCTCCAAATTCGATCCCGCGCCAGAGTACAAGGCACTCGTGTAACGCTTCGATTCCTTCAACGATAAACGCGAAAGGACGATCAGCTGTCCATCTTGTCTCCCTGTAGCGCTGTCTTAGGCGTCTCACAGTACGGACCTTGCAATTTTTGCCCTGGCCACATCTGCAGTTCTCATACCTTCGCAGCATGCCTAAGGCACGTTCACACAGAATGAACAGGGACCTGGCATCTTTCTTTTGGTGTTTCCTCTTTAGTGTCCTAATGTTTCAAACTGTGACCTTAATGCCTACCGTCTGTAAGCTTGTTAGTGTCTTAACGACCGTTCACAGGTGCAGTTCATTAATTGTTATGGTTCATTGAACAAAGCATGGGAACAGTGTTTAAACCCTTTACAATGAATATCTGGGAAGTTATTTGGATTTTACGAATTACTTTTCAAAGACAGGGTCCTGAAAAGGACGTTATTTTTTTTGCTGAGTTTATATCATAGTTCTTACCCCCAATCTCTCTCCTTAATGCTGAGTGCCAAGCAGGACCTTACCCCAATCTACTCCTTCAATGCTGAAGTGTCAAGCAGGACCTTCCAACCCAATCTATCTCCTTAATGCTGAGTGCCAAGCAGACCTTACCCCCAATCTATCTCCTTAATGCTGAGTGTCAAGCAGGGCCTTACCCCAATCTCTCTTTTTAATGCTGAGTGCCAAGCAGGACCTTACCCCAATCTATCTCCTTAATGCTGAGTGTCAAGCAAGGCCTTACCCCCAATCTATCTCCTTAATGCTGAGTGTCAAGCAGGGCCTTGACCCCCAATCTCTCTCCTTAATGCTGAGTGTCAAGCAGGGCCTTTACCCCCAATCTCTCTCCTTTAATGCTGAGTGTCAAGCTGGACCTTACCCCAATCTCTCTCCTTAATGCTGAGTGTCAAGCAGGGCCTTACCCCAATCTCTCTCCTTAATGCTGAGTGTCAAGCAGGGCCTACCCCCAATCTCTCCCTTAATGCTGAGTGTCAAGCAGGGCCTTACCCCAATCTCTTCCTTAATGCTGAGTGTCAAGCAGGGCCTTACCCCCAATCTCTCTCCTTAATGATCTGAGTGTCAAGCAGGGCCTTACCCCAATCTCTCTCCTTTAATGCTGAGTGTCAAGCAGGGCCTTACCCCCAATCTCTTTCCTTAATGCTGAGTGTCAAGCAGGACCTTACCCCCAATCTCTCTCCTTAATGCTGAGTGTCAAGCAGGCCTACCCCAATCATCTCCTTAATCTGAGTGTCAAGCAGGGCCTTACCCTCAATCTCTCTCCTTAATTGAGTGTCAAGCAGGCCTTACCCCCCAATCTCTCTCCTTAATGCTGAGTGCCAAGCAGGCCTTACCCCTCAGGCTTACCCCTGCTTGGCAAAAGACGCATCTGTCTAATATTTTGTGTCTTTGGCCAAGTCTAGAAACAGACAAAAGGCTCTGTTCCAATAGCCAATAGCTATACTAGAATATAGCACTTAGTATGAGGCAACCCACTGGGCATCCATTCTAAGTAGTAGCCTATGATAGCATGTACATTGTAAAGTAGCAAAGTCTAGCTCCTTAAGTACTCCAAGAAAAAAATTTGTCGCATTACCACATTACCCATGGCTCTCCACTATCTCTATGCCAGCCTTTATGTAAAAGCTCAGTGATTTGGACTGGCCACATGAGGCTGGCCTAAAAGGAGCAAGTAGAGAGAGACAGAGATGAGTGACACAATCGCCTACTGCAAACGTCATCTTTCAGCAGGATTGCGTGTATGAAAGTGAGAGGAAATGTAAATTGAGTCTGGAGATACGTACGGAGTAAGTGACCTCCTGAAGACGTATAGTGGAGTAGCGAGATTTGTATGGACTGGGTGTTAGCGAAATGCGAGAGTGTCACTGTTGCCATAAGATGATGATAGGACTGAAGCTGCCGGTAGGAGCTGAGATCGACAGATGAGACCGTGAGAGTGAGTGGTGATGTATTGCTGAGGGTAAAGTGAGAGAGAGGGAGAGACCGAAGAACAGGATTAGTGTAGTTCAGCTGGAACTTTAGACCCGAGTGGTGTTCGCGCGAATGGGAGAGGAGGTTGATTGAGAACACCGAGAGTGGACGATGGAGAGCGTGAGGTGGGTGCCTGGGCGGCCTGACGCGAGGAAGGGAGAGGGGAAAATGCATATGAGGACATGGAAACGGCTTTCCCGACGACATTGAAGCCGTTGTTGTGCGATCTTGTCACTCTCCGACAAAAGAGGCCCTACTTCCTAAGCTCAAATTACCAACACCACTAGTAGAAGATCTAAAATCTCGCAGCAGATTAATCCACTGAGGCTGCTACAGGGTCTGGAATAGACACTGCGAGAGATAACATGTTTTCCAGCTATATGATTACCTGATATCAAGGGTTGTACACTTGTATCATTAAATTAGATCCAGAGAACCACAGAGCGACTGGACCAGACAGGACAAGACGACAGCAGACACACCACACACACTACACACTACACACAACACACACAACACACATCACAACACACACACACACACAACCTCACACAACACACCACACACACACCACATAACTACACACACACAACGCCACCACACACACACACACACACACACACACCACATACACACACAACACACACACCACACAACTACACACCAGTCCTCGGTGTGAGGAGGAAACAAACGCAACTATTCTACGAACAACACAATGCAATGTATTTAGTCGCAAACTGTGACTTTCGCTCCACTCAGGTGTTCTCATGTGTCACACTTACTAGGCTGTATGCGATTTGCTGTCACCACACACACACGCACGCCGACGTAAGTCAGCACCCCTAATGTTAACACCCACACCACACACTACCGATATTTCTTACACACATCGTCTGTTTGTGCTATCAATGATCCTGTCAGTGCCTTGTTGCCCTTTACCTAGCCGCTGCTGCAGGGAGAGATGATGAGGGTATCAATGGCCTTCTCCTCAGAAATCCAACAAGGGACAACACTCCACCAACGCGTACACCACGCCACAACACATCAACAACAAACAACAACCCACACCACATACACACTAACACACACACCACACACACACACAGCCACAACACCACCACACACACAACACACACACACACACACATCACACACCACACACACACACAACACACATCCCAATGTGACAGGGACAGGGTTTTCCAGTAGATCCCAGTGCTCATAGGACACTGCATCCCTCTGATCAAGACATGGAGCAATCAGAACCAGTAGTCTACCGACATCCATCATGAGACCAGGATGATGGAGCAGGAAGTTAAAGAGGATTTGAGGAGGGAGAGAGAAAGAAGTGAGATAGAGAAAGGTGAGGTAAGGATGGGTGAGAAGGTTGCAAGACAGAGAGAGGAGAGGAGGGAGGTAGTTGGGAGCGAGGAGTGTGACCTGTATTGGTGCTTCGGCTAACTGTTTCAGGGGTCTAAGAAAAGCGACAAACAATGATATTGGCACGAGTTAGAGATCGAATGATACAAGTGAGCTGATCTCTGTGATGCTTACTTAGTGTGGGGAGTGGAGATCATCATTGAGGCTTGATCGCAGGGAAAGCACGCTCGAATCGCACGTCTCACACACACACAAAACCAGAGATAATCGAAGCCGAAAGCTTAGCAACGACACTTATACATAAGTCCAGAAAGAACAGGAGCGAACCACCACACACACGTGCTCTCACACAGCACAAACCGGACAACAACACACCGACGCACGTCTCTTCACGACACACAAACGACAAACGACAACACTTAAAGATCGTGGATGAAGAGAACACACACACACACACACACAACACACACACACACACACACAAACCACACACCACTTCACACACACACACACACACCGACACACACAGCACACACACACACACACACACACACACCAACCAAACCGACAGTTGCAACACACACAAACGACAGCACACACACAAACCACCAGTCAACCACACACAAACGACCATTCAAACCACATTCACAAACCGACAGCAACACACAATGTTATCTGTGCTGTTGTGTTATGTTAAACGGGAGGATTGACGTAATTGCTTAGTTAGCATCGGGCCTCAGTGACGTATTAGGCTGGGCAGCGGCCCATACTTAAACACACACACGACACAACGACACACACACACAACACACACCCACACACGGAAAACCACACACGACAACCACACACACACAAACACACACACACACACCCACACTCACCACACACCACCACACACACACACACTACATCCCCTTACAACACAACACCACACACACACACAAACTCTGCTGATCGCAGTCAAACCAGGAATAATACATAACAAGCAGCTGGGGCTGTACATTCCTCTAAGCAGAAACAACGTCTCCCTGTTTATTGCAAAGTGCTTTCCTACTGTAACAGTGGCTGTAATTTCCCCGAAGAACTCGTTGACTTATACGCAGAAAACAAACGCACTAGGTAGTTCATAAGCGTCACTTCTCGCGTATTTGAACTTCTCAGTCCTATCTCAACTGATTTCGGCAGGGTTTGTACCTATGTGACCAGACCAATACTGCTGCAATCAACGTAATGAAAAGTATACCATAATGTGTAAATGTTTTTCTGATGACATAAGCATCACGTGGAAATTATAACTGATGTTGTGTGATCTCAGCAGATAACCCCTTGCAACTCCGATGCCACTCCCTGAATTTCTCACCCCGTCCGTTCCCACCGCCTGACCCCTCGGTACTACCTGTACCAGCCTCCTTGTACAGATTGCCAAAAACTCCATATCTGTTTGAAGTCACGCGGTATTATTTCAAGTGCTCATGAAGGCAGAGCTTTAGTTAACAGAGCTTTAGTTAAGGACAACCCATCGCAGCACTGGTGAGTCGCTTTAACGTTAACACGATGGCTTTAGTTAAACTATGGCTTTGTTAACAGGGCTTTAAGTTAACAGGAGCTTTATGTAACAGGGGCTCTAGTTCAACAGGGTTTAGTTAACAGGTGCTTTAGTTGACAGAATCTTAGATTGAAAAAGGACAAACCACATCCAGGTGGCAAGGGTGTATTTAGTTAACAGTGGCTTTAGTTTACAGGGCTTTAGTTAACAGGGCTTTAGTTAACAGACGCTTCTACCGTTAGGACAAACCCATCCATGCAGGGGCTTTTTAGTTTAGCACAGGGCTTTAGTTAACAGGGCTTTAGTTAACAGAGCTTTAGTTAACAGGGCTTTAGTTAACAGAGCTTTAGTTAAGGACAAACCCATCAATGCAGGGCTTTAGTTAACAGGGCCTTAGTTAACATGACTTTAGTTAACAGGGGTTTAGTTAATAGGATATATCACTAACCTCACCCACCATGCAATAGTGAACAAACTGCAACATTTTACAATATTTACATTGACAATATCAGCCATCTACTGTTTGCCTTTGTGCTTTGTCCCTATTCTCAGATTAGCCTTGAACCAAACGTGTGTCCAATTGTAGGAAAGGGTGGTACTTGGTAGGAAAGGGTAGCTTTGAATGAGTCTAGATTAGAATATCACGGCTGTAAAAGAAACGGATGCATCTCATAATGAACGACAGGAGTGTTTGTTTGGTGTGGAAACAAGATAGCACAATGCTATCACCCCCATACTAACTGGTAGGATTGTGGAGCACAGAGGCGAGTGTTAGCGCCCAGACCGTCACCTTCACCACAGACAGACTGAGCCAGGCCTGAGGTTGGCAACAGTGGGAACTACTGACCACAGACTAGTCTGGACAACTCCACCAGACGCTATGATGAGCATTTACCTCAGAGTGGGTAGCTATTCCTCACGTGCTAATGCTAAAGACTATAACAAACCAATAACAAAAAACCCACGGCACTTAAACTTTAGCCTAGCCTTCAGCGCTAGAAACTTGCAAAACAACTCACATTTACCTCCCTCATAGAGGCTTATGCTAATGCAGATAAAACTAAACACACCTTCGATACCCTAGCCGCAACAAGCCTTAGTATTCACTGCAACAACAAAAAACCTGGCCAAACAGCTAACCAACTGAGGCTGCCTGACAGTGGTTGTGTTATTGTTGTGGGGTCGATATGGGAGTGGGAACGGTATCGACGGATGAGATGTAATGCCCCTGGGGACTCGCTCCGTTCCACAGAGATAGAAATCAGGGTATAGCGTGGGGAGCGTTAATCCTATTACCAATCTGTAAATTAGGTATTTCACATCTTCATCATCATCATCATCCTCCCCAAACTTCCTATGGTTGATGTAACCCTGACGGCCATATAATGCTATGTACCGTCCCTCGCAAGGTGCCGTGACGTTGGGTCAATCTCACCTTAAGCCTTGGCAGAAAATGCAATGAAGCTCTCTACCTGGCGTGCCACCTGGTGTTACCTTAGTTGTGAAATAATCATAGCTAGTGATGGTAGAACTCCAACTAGACATCAAATAACTCAATTGAASATACAATGGCCCTTGTTAGCAGATAAATATCAAATGAGTCCTTGAGAATACAATTAAAATGGGGATGGATATATTGGCATACTACAGCTGAAGTCGGAAGTTTACATACACCTTAGCCAAAACATTTAAACTCAGATTTTCACAATTCCTGACATTAAATCTTAGTAAAAATTCCCTGTCTTAGGTCAGTTAGGAACACCACTTTATTTTAAGAATGTGAAATGTCAGAATAATAGTAGAGAGAATGATTTATTTCAGCTTTTATTTCTTTCATCACATTCCCAGTGGGTCAGAAGTTTACATACACTCAATAKGTTTTTGGTAGCATTGCCTTTAAATTGTTTAACTTGGGTCAAATGTTTCGGGTAGCCTTCCACAAGCTTCCCACAATAAGTTGGGTGAATTTTGGCCCATTCCTCCTGACAGAGCTGGTGTAACTGAGTCWGGTTTGTAGGCCTCCTTGCTCGTATGTTTTTTAAAGGTACTGGTGCCTTATCCAATGAAAGATCTGAAATTTTAACTTCAGATGATACTTTTACATGGCAACAACATGGCAACAACGTGGTAACCATGAATAAAACCTCAATTAACTACACTTCCTGTCATTTGATATGATTTATTAAGATCCACATTAGCCGACGCCAATGGTGACAGCAATTCTTACTGGGGTCCGACACATAACGAAAAAGACATTACAGACAAAGGACTTCACAATTTARATACATTTAAAAACATTAACATGTAGTGTATTTGTGCATCTATCAGTTACACATACAGTAGGTCTATAACAGTTTGGGTCTAGAGTGTCTCCCCCTTTGAAGTGGGG
>NW_019943192.1:59905-62410 GCF_002910315.2 Salvelinus sp. IW2-2015 | reverse complement strand
AACAGTTTGGGTCTAGAGTGTCTCCCCCTTTGAAGTGGGGTAGATAGTAATTTACATGTGAAAAATAAAAAGTTGAAACAAAAAACTATTTTCTTGAAATTGCAGGGCTGCAATAATAATAAAATAAAATAATCAACAACATGTATAGTATAAATCACTCATACTGTACAGTACTGTCAGGGTTCTAGTTCTCAACAAGATGTATAGTATAATCACTCATACTGTACAGTACTGTGAGGGTTCTAGTTATCATCAACATGTATAGTATACCACTCATACTGTACAGTACTGTGAGGGTTCTAGTTCTCATCAACATGTATAGTATAACACTCATACTGTACAGTACTGTGAGGGTTCTAGTTNTCATCAACATGTATAGTATACCACTCATACTGTACTGTACTGTGAGGGTTCTAGTTCTCATCAACATGTATAGTATAACACTCATACTGTACAGTACTGTCAGGGTTCTAGTTCTCCCTCTCTCCTGCATTTGGCCACAAGTTCTCATCTACATCACATCTTATGTCTTCTCTGGCGATGCATTATGGAAAGTATCTCCTGGAATGTCTAATCCAACCCTGGCAGTCTTCAGGAGAAGTGTCTCCACACCCTGGCAGTCTTCAGGAGAAGTGTCTCCACACCCTGGCAGTCTTCAGGAGAAGTGTCTCCACACCCTGACAGTCTTCAGGAGAAGTGTCTCCACAACTAGCATTCATGGCCTCCAGTAAGGACATCTGGTCATGTGGATGGTGGTCATAAACCTTCCACATCCATTCAGAGAAAAACTCCTCTATGGGGTTTAGGAAGGGGGAGTATGAGGCAGGAATAGTGCTGACATCCTGGGATGTGCAGCAAACCAGTCTGTAGCTGCAGCAGAGTGGTGGAATGCCACATTATCCCACACAACGAAGGTAGGGGAGTTTCTTGCCCCTCTCTCCTCCTCTGGCACAAGTCGATTATGCAGGTCATCCAGAAAATAAATTAGCCTCTCTGTATTGTAGGGGCCAATGAGTGGTTTGTGTAACAGCAAACCATCATTGGACAGTGCTGCACACATTGTAATGTTAGCTCCTCTCTGGACATCCACGGTTGCTCTCTGTCCAATCACATTTCTTCCCCTGCAGCGTTTTTTTGCCAGGTTGAATCTCCTTTACTCTCTAAAATAAAGTAAATCCACAGTTTTACAGTTCTTTACATTATGCATAGCTGTGTATGTACCCTGTTTGTTTTTTGAACAGACGTCTTACCTGGACATATTGATACCTGAGTTCTTTCACACGTTCACCGTTTCTCTGAAAGGGTACAGTGTACAWCTGCTTCATCCTTATTTTATGTTTCTCTAGGWCTCTGGCAACTGTCGTTGTGCTGACTGTATTCACATTCCCAACAGTGATATTGTCTGCCAGCACTCTGTCCCGAATTTCCCGCATTTTTATTGCATTGTTSCCAATTACCATGTCAACYATGGCAATTTCCTGCGCATCTGATAATATTCTGCTTCTCCCTTCTGTGGGAGGCAACCTTTGGATCATACTGAAAAACACAAAACAATCAATATATTTCAAAATGTCAGTACATGTAAAAATGTGAACATACTGTTATTGTACTGTAATATGTAGTTCAATTATCACTGAAGGATGCACATCTCACCTGTTGTTTTGCTGGAAAGTTCGTACCATTGATGCAAKTGTTGAACGCTGCAGATTTGGTTGCACCCTTAAACTGTCCTCTCTCAAAGAGAGACCATGGTTTACAACATGGTCAATAATTGTGGCTCTTGGTCTTCCTCTCCMTTGTCCTCCACGTATMCTCCCTCTCTCCGCCACTCTTCTRTCCCCACCAACCTGTCTTCCTTGATCCATCTTTCCAAACTAAATCATTCCGAAGCCGTCCTCTTTTGTCTGTTTGGTAACGAGACTAAAAACAGGACACTTGGGTAGGCTTTCAGATGAAATTGCAATCAGCTGTGTTTGGAATGATTAAATATTCTGCTGAGATTTTCTATATGTTTCAATCTGGTTACTGCAGAAATGCATGACATTTGCCATCATTTTGTTTTGAATGTGTTTTTATTAGTTTTGGAAACAGTGTGTTAGCATTTGAAACGTGCTTCAAATATATAGTTTTACAGGTGGTGGAGTATGAATGAGAAAAGTGTTCATGGATGTCGGAGAATGTGGTCATTGAATGCATTTTGTGTGAAAACAATGTAACATGATTCACAGTTTGGTCCACATACACTTCTGTTTCGCTGACTGTGTGAAGAGTTTTGACAATGTGACTTCAGTTTTGACCAATGCATGTTAGCAATTGAAAAAAACTGTAAATGAGTGTGGGGTACTTCAAAGTACAAGCTTAACACTCTGGGAGTTTGATGGTAGGTCTATTCCTGATTAGAGTGGGACATGTTTCAGGTCCATTAATGATTAGAGTGGGACATGTTTCAGGTCCATTAATGATTAGAGAAGGGCATGTTTCAGGTCCATTAATGATTAGAGTGGG
>NW_019943192.1:53567-59186 GCF_002910315.2 Salvelinus sp. IW2-2015 | reverse complement strand
ATTAGAGAAGGGCATGTTTCAGGTCCATTAATGATTAGAGTAGGGCATGTTTCAGGTCCATTAATGATTAGAGTAGGGCATGTTTCAGGGCCATTCCTGATTAGAGAAGGGCATGTTTCAGGTCCATTATTGATTAGAGAAGGGCATGTTTCAGATGGGTCACTGAGCTCATGGATAATTCACAGTTTGAATAGAGGTTTAAGGGGACTCTACAATACAATACAATACAATGCAATACAATGCAACACAGTACAACACAATACAACAGACTTTAACATAATGTCAACAAGTTGTGTCAGAAGTAGTTGGTTTTATAGTTTCAGGAAGAGAATTTATGCCAATCAGGTCAATGTTTTGGTCATTTTATTCATATTTGTGAAGTAGTCTTGAAGGCAGGATTGTCTGGAACATAGCAGACAGAAACATTGTGGAAAGGGGGATACCTAGTCAGTTGTACAACTGAATGCATACAACTGAAATGTGTTTTTGAATCAGAGAGATGCAGGTTGCTACCATAATCGACATCCACATCTTCGGTGCCCGGGGAACAGTGGGTTAACTGCCTTGCTCAGGGCTAGAATGACAGATGTTTACCTTGTCAGCTCGGGGATTTGATCCAGCCACCTTTCGGTTTCTGGCCCCAATGCATTAACCGCTAGGCTAGGCTAAATTGAGGCCTGTCGTAGCATGAGTTGAAGTTACCATGATGTAATCATTATGTCATAATGGCGTAACTGTAATTGGATGAAATCACTCACTGTACTGTAGCGGAGCACACCGTACATCTACACGGAGGTTCTTCAACATCCTGTTGTTTACTATGACTTCAACTTTTTAATCACCCTGTTTCACTGGCCTGTCGTGCTTACCTAACACCTAGACCCAGACCAAACACACCAATGTTTACCTTACTGTGTGTGAGGCACCCACCACTCCTGCCTGTTTTACACACTACGCACTACACACTACGCACTGTGCACTACACACTATGCACTACACACTACGCATTACACACGGCACACTACGCACTACACACTACAGACTCCGCACTACTCACTACGCACTACACACTTCAGACTATGCACTACTCACTACGCACTACACACTAGACTACAGACTACAGACTACGCACTACACACTACGCACTACACACTACAGACTACACACTACACACTACACACCTGATCTTAAAGGTGTGCCTGTCTTGTCTTCTCCTTGTGCACAACAACACATCACCAGATTACACAACACATCACCAGATTACACAACATCACATCACCAGATTACACAACAACACATCACCAGATTACACAACATCACATCACCAGATTACACAACAACACATCACCAGATTACAACATCACATCACCAGATTACACATCACCAGATTACACTACAACACATCACCAGATTACACATCACCAGATTACACATCACCAGATCACCAGATTACACATCACATCCCCAGATTACACATCACCAGATTACACAACATCACACCATCAGATTACACAACAACACATCACCAGATTACACAACAATGTTAGTCAGCCCACGTCTTGGCGTGCACAAGAGGAGATTATCCATCTGAGAAATGTAATTACTCTCCTTACCAACCTGTTACTATAATCAGTAATGTCTCATATCTTGGCACATCCATATCTCCATATAAAATCAAATTTGTCACATGTGCCGAATACAACGGGTGTAGACCTTACAGTGAAATGCTTACTTACAAGCCCTTAACCAACAATGCGGTAAAAAAAAAATTAAATAAAAGACCTTAAAACAAAAAACCAAAAAAGTAACAAATAATTAAAGAGCAGCAGTAAAATAACAGTAGATTGGCTATATACAGGGGTACCGGTACAGAGTCATTGTGCGGGGGTACGGGTTAGTTGAGGTACTAACGTGTGTGTGTTGGACAATACTATCGGAACAAGAGGTGAATTGCATGGAATTACAATAGTAAAGACTGACACATACACGTACCAATATTATTTTAGTTTTATTTTAAGGACTAATTCTTATTTTGTGTCATAGTAAATGCTTCATTCATTCAATTGTGTCCTTTTAGTAAAACTATGGTAGATACAGTGCCTTCGGAAAGTATTCAGGTCCCTTGACTTTTTCACATTTTGTTACATTACGGTCTTATTCAAAAATMMATTAAATTGTTGTTTTCTCATCATCCTACACACAATACCCCATAATGACAAAGCAAAAACTGGTTTTTAGACATTTTTACTAATTTATTAAAAATAAAACACTGAAATTTCACATGTACAAAAGTATTCAGACCTTTTACTCAGTACTTTGTTGAGGCACCTTTGGCAGCGATTACAGCCTTGAGTCTTCGTTGGTATTTGACGCTACAAGCTTGTCACACCTGTTATTTAGGGAGTTTCTCCCATTTTTCTCTGCAGATCCTCTCAAGCTCTGTTCAGGTTGGATGGGGAACGTGCTGCATAGCTATTTTCAGGTCTCTCCAGAGATGTTCAACGGGTTCAAGTCCGGCTCTGGCTGGCCATTCAAGACATGAGACAAGGAGACTTGTCCCGAAGCCCACTCCTGCATTGTCTTGTCTGTGTGCTTGGGTCGTTGTCTGCTGGAAGGTGAACCTTCGTCCAGTCGGAGTTTTCCTTAGCGCTTTGGGCAGGTTTTCATCAAGGATCTCTCTGTACTTTGCTCCGTTCATCTTTGGCCTCGAATCCTGACTCGTCTCCCAGACCCTGCCACTGAAAAACATCCCCACAGCATGATGCTGCCACCACCATGCTTCACCGTAGGGATGGGGCCAGGTTTCCTCCAGACGTGATGCTTGGCCTCCCTGGACCAAAGGCCCTTCTCCCCTAATTGCCTCAGTTTGCCAGACGGCCACTCTAGAAGAGTCTTGTGGTTCCAAACACCTTCTCCATTTAGAATGTTCTTGGGGACCTTCAATGCCGCAGAAATTGTTTGGTACCCTTCCCAGTCTGTGCCTCAACACAATCCTGTCTCGGAGCTCTACGCGACAATTCCTTGACCTCATGGCTTGTTTTTGCTCTGACATGCACTATCAACTGTGGGACCTTTAATAGACAGGTGTGTTTTTCCAAATCAGTCCAATCCATTGAATGTACCACAGGGGACTCCAATCAAGTTGTAGAAAACATCTCAAGGATGTATCAATGGAAAACAGGATGCACCTGAGCTCAATTTCGAGTCTCACAGCAAAGTGTCTGAATACTTATGAAATAAGGTATTTCAGTTTTACGTTTTTTTATACATTTACAAAAATGTTCTAAAAACCTGTTTTTTGTTTGTCACATTTTTTATTTTGTTTAACCTTTATTTTAAATAGCCAAGTCATTAAGAACAAATTCTTATTTACAATGATGGCCTACCCCGGCCAAACTCTAACCCGGACGACGCGGGCCAATGTGGCGACGCCCTATGCCGGGACTCCCAATCACGGCCAGTTGTCATACAGCCTGGAATCGAACCAGAATCTGTAATGACGCCTCTAGCAGTGAGATGCAGTGCCTTAGACCGCTGCTCCACTCAGGAGCCKGAGTCTGGGGTACTGTGGGGTATTGTGWGTAGATTGCTGAGSATTTTTTTTATTTAATCCATTTTAGAATAAGGCTGTYATGTAACAAAATYTGGAAAAAGTCAAGGGGTCTGAATACTTCCCGAATACACTGTATATAGACCCTAAAGCTCTGTGTGTTGGACGATACTATTGGAACAAAAGGTGAATTACATGATATGATCTTGTTATGATCTTGTACCAATAGTAAAGTCTGACGCATACGCCTACAGTACTCATACCAATATTATTTGTGTTTCATTTTGAGGACTAACTCTTATTTTGTGTCATAGTATATGCTTCATTCACTCAATTGTGTCCTTTTAGTAAAAACTACAGTATGTATGTGATTTAGAGCCTTTCTGTTCAGCCGAATTCTATCACAGCTGCTCTAGCCCAAAATGGCACAGCCAAGCCGACCAGCAGGCAGTCGGCACCATTTAAACGTTGCCTAGTTTCATGGCTACTTGTCTTCCCACCCTCCGCAACAGGTTTGATGAGACAGAAAGAATAGTCTCCTTGATTGCTCCTTGAAAATCCACTAACCGTAGCATATGCCCCTAGAGTGCCACCACAACAGAGGACGGGGGTGACAACAAGAGGATCTATGACATGTGACACCCATATGTCCCCTATTGCTCAAATGACAGGATCATATCCTGTTTCAAATGGCTGAATGATTCACCTACCCTTTCCGCTACTCCCATCTCTCCCACTTTATTTCTGCTCCCTTTGACGAATGAATAAAATAGATACATTATTGTCCCTTTTGTGAGAAACGGAAATGTGGGCCAGCCACGTAGCAGTGCCRTTGGGCTATGCTACCTAACAAACAATGCCCAACATGATGTGGCATGCTACACGTAGCTTCTTGAAAATTATGTTTCTTGAAAAATGGATTACTAACATGCAAAACATGTTGGTATCATAAGTAAATACCAACATATCAAACAAGGAACATCAATGCAATGTCATAGTTAGACATTTCCAAGCACAAACCTGTYATYGAGCTAGAAYCATGAATTGGCGTTTTAATTAATAGCTATGTAAACAGGAAGTTAGTGGTGCTAAAACTACAGCAAACAGTAGAACTACATAATCAACATCTTGTAACATACAACAGAATGCTGTTTTTTGAATGGATTRTTCCTTTAACGGAGARATTTCAGGACAGGTYCAGGGTCATCTGTAGGCTAAAATGGCCGTCCTCTCMTTCTTTCCTTCTCTCCCAGGAGAGGTTCGAGGCCCTGTTCAGGATCTACGACGAGCAGACGTCCTTCCAGATGTTCAAGAGCTTCAGGCGAGTCCGCATCAGTTTCAGCACTCCGGAGGCGGCCGCCCGCGCTCGCATCGAGCTCCACCTGCCTATAGTGAATGCGCTTACTGGTAATCATTATTTGTGATCACCGCTTTCTAGTGATTAATTTCCAGAAGGTGATCACTACAGGTGCCTTCTGAATTGTATCCCCCCCTTGACTTTTCCACATTGTTTTGTTACAGCCTGAATTTTAAATGAGATGGACATGTAGATGTTTTTGCACACTGCCTTACCACATAACCATAATGTCAAAGTTGGAATTATGTTTTTTGAAATGTTTACAAATTAATCAAAATGAAGAAAGATGACCATTAATATTCAACCCCTTTGTTATGCCACAATCTAAATAAGTTTAGGAGTACACATTTTCTTAACAAGTCATGGACCACCTCTGTGTGAAATAAGTGTTTAACATGAAAGACAACCTCATCTCTGTACCCCACACATCAGATTATCTGTAAGGTCCCTCAGTGAGCAAATGAATTTCAAAACACACAGATTCAACCACAAAGACCAGGATGTTTTCCAATGCCTTGGAAAGAAGGCAGCTATTGTTAGATTGGTAAAAAAAAATAAATAAAAAGCAGACACTGAATATCCCTTTCAGCATGATGAAGTTATTAATTACACTTGGTGTATCATAAACCAATCACCTACAAAGATACAGGCATCCTTACTAACTCAGATCCGGAGAGGAAGGAAACCGCCAGGGATCTCACCATGAGCCAAT
>NW_019943192.1:48283-53245 GCF_002910315.2 Salvelinus sp. IW2-2015 | reverse complement strand
TCCACGAACCGAGTCACATACGGCAAGCCAGCAGCTCAAGGCTCTACTTCTCCAGTGTGAGTGAGCTCTTCCTTGGTGTATATTGTCTTGTGATGCCTGATAACTTCGGTGTGCCGTTGGGATATAATGAAGTCCACTACATAATGGTGACTTTAAAACAGTTACAGAGGTTAATACATCTGATAGGAGGAAACTGAGGATGGATCAACAACATAGTAGMTACTCCACAATACTAACCTAAWTGACAGATTGAAAAGAAGGAAGCCTGTACAGAATAAAATATTCCAAAACATGCATCCTGTTWGCAACAAGGCACTAAAGTGAAACTGCAAAAAAATGTGGCAAAGCAATTCACCTTTTGTCCTGAATACAGTGTTACACTATATATGCACAAGTATGTGGACACCCCTTCAAATGAGTGGACTCAGCTATTTCAGCCACACCCTTAATGACAGGTGTATAAATCGAGCACACGGCCATGCAATCTCCATAGACAAACATTGACAGTAGAATGGCCTCACTGAAGAGCTCAGTAACACTTTGGGGAAGTCCCTTTCCTGTTTCAGCATGACAATGCCCTGTGCACAAAGCAAGGTCCATACAGAAATGGTTTGTCAAGCTCGGTGTGGAAGAACTTGACTGGCCTGCACAGAGCCCTAACCTCAACCCCATCGAACACCTTTGGGATGATTGGAACGCCGACTGCGAGCCAGGCCTAATCGCCCAACATCAGTGCCCGACCTCACTAATGCTCTTGTGGCTGAATGGAAGCAAGTCCCCTCAGCAATGTTCCAACATCTAGTGGAAAGCCTTCCCAGAAGAGTGTAGGCTGTTATAGCAAGAAAGGGGGGACCAACTCCATATTAAAGCCCATAATTTTGGAATGAGATGTTCGAGGAGCAGGTGTCCACATACTTTTGGTCATGTAGTGTATGTTTGGGGCAAATCCGAGTACCATTCTCCATATTTTCAAGCATAGTGGTGGTTGCATCATGTTATGGGTATGCTTGTAATCGTTAAGGACTGGGGAGTTTTTCAGGATAAAAAATCAATGGAATGGAGCTAAGCACAGGCAACATTCTAGAAGAAAACTTGGTTCAGTCTGCTTTCCATCAGACACTGGGAGGTGAATTCACCTTTCAGCAGGACAATAACCTAAAACACAATGCCAAATCTATGCTGGAGTTGCTTACCAAGAAGACAGTGAATGTTCCTGACTGGCCGAGTTACAGTTTTGACTTAAATCTACTTGAACATCTACGGCAAGATCTGAATAAATTGTCTAGCAATGACCAACAATCAATTTGACAGAGATTGAAGAATTTTGAAAAGAATAATATGCAAATATTGAGCAATCCAGGTGTGCAAGGTTGTTATAGACTGTAATTGCTGCCAAAGGTGCTTCTACAAAAGTATTGACTCAGGGGTGTGAATACTTATGTAAATGAGATAGTTCTGTATTTAATTTTCAATACATTTGCTAAAATTTCTTACAAAATGTTTTCACTGTGTCATTGTGGGGTCTTGTGTGTAGATGGGTGAATCTGTTTTTAATTCACGCTGTAACACAACAAAATGTGGAAAAAGTCAAGGGTTTGAACACTTTCTGAAGGCACTTGTGGTGCAGGTTGAATCAAAGGACTCGGGAGGAGCATTTTTGTGTGCAGACTTTTATCCTTTCTCTATTTCTCTACTGTAGTCTCCCCATTGAGAATGTAGTGGTATTTCTCAACTGTAGTCTCCCCATTGAGATTGTAGTGGTATTTCTCTACTGTAGTCTCCCCATTGAGATTGTAGTGGTATTTCTCTACTGTAGTCTCCCCATTGAGATTGTAGTGGTATTTCTCTACTATAGTCTCCCCATTGAGAATGTAGTGGTATTTCTCTACTGTATGGTATACCACACCACACACACACACACACACCTAGTTTCCCATTGAGAAGGTAGGGTAGTCTATACTGTAGTCTCCCCATTGAGAATGTAGACACTCACATCAACACCACCCACACACTTACTCTCTACCCATGAGGAATGTAGTGGTATTCTCTACTGTAGTATCCCGAGACCCAACCCCCGCGGACTCACTCACCTCCACACCGCACACACCACCCACACACACCAGACACAGCCCATGAGTGGTATTTCTCCTACCCGTGTCCTCCCATCACTGAGAGTAGTGCTATCCTCTCCACTCCCCTCGCTAGTCCCCCACAGACAACACCACTCAGGCAAACACACCACACTCCCCACCTCGCCACATACACATTAAACCCACACCCAGGTATCACATACACTGTATCTCCCAATTGAGAATGTATACGTATTTTCTACTCGTTTCTCTCCATTGAGAAGTAGGGCCACTCAACCACTCATCACCTCATCCTAGCCCTGGTATGATGCGTGTGTGTTGTGTTGTGTTCCTGTGTTGTGTGTGTAGTGTGTGTCGTGTGTGTGTCGTGTGCTAGTGTGTCAATCATATAATCCAGTTCTATCCAGCATGCCTGTCTGGTGTGTACTCAGCGTGTGTGTTCTGAGACGCTATAAACAGACAAGAGTGTGTGCTTGTGTTAAGATATAATCCAGTACATTGTGTTCAGTCCAGGGAGCCAACAGGAAGATCATTTATATATTATACTGATCCAATCCTCTCAGATCTACATGAAGAGCCTATAGTGGTAAGAGTCTGTAGGGGTAATAGTCTACGGGTAAGGGTCTAATAGTGATAAGGGTCTATAGGGGTAATAGTCTACGGGTAAGGTCTATAATAACAAGGTATAACTATAGGGAAAGGGTCTATAGGAAAGGTTCATAGGGAAGGGTCTATAGGGATAAGGTCTATAGGGATAAGGGTCTATAGGGATAAGAGTCTATAGGGGTAAGGGTATAGGTAAGGTTATAGGGATAAGGGTCTATAGGATAAAGTCTATAGGGGATAGGGTCTAAGGAAAAGGTTATATAGGGAAAGAGCTCTATAGGGGTACGGGTCTATAGGGGTACGGGCTATAGGATAAGAGTCTATGGGGGAAGGGTCTATAGGGTAAGGGTCTATAGGGTAAGATCTATAGGGGTAAGTCTATGGTGGTAAGTGGAGACAGGGTCAAACAGTAAAAATACAAGGAGCAAACAGTAAAACAAACTAGGCAGGGACTACCTAGACTGTTACATTTTCAGTTGCTAAACGTTTTCAAATTTTCCATTCCAAATGAACATGACCCAGTTTATCACTGACATCCATTTTGACATGTCCACTTCCATCTCCTCTCCTCTCCACCTTCTATAGGTTCAGAATCTGGGGAGATATAGACAAGTCGTACTGGCTCCTCCTGCGCCCGTCAAACAGTTCCTCATCTCGCCCCCTGCCTCGCCGCCCGTGGGCTGGAGCCAGAGCGAAGACGCCACGCCTGGTATCAACTATGACCTGCTGTGTGCGGTGGCCAAGCTGGGCCAGGTCAGTACATACATACACACACACACATACATACATATTGACAGTCACACACCCTACAATCTCATATAGCATGTATCTACTGGCACTGTTATCTGAACTGAGCTCACAGCTCCATGTGCTGTGCTATTGTGAGAATCCTAGGATGACAGAAGATCCCAGAAAGTGCACCAAGTAGCGTAAACACATCCAATTTCTTTGTGCAGTATGCTGGACGGTTATCTAAGTATGAATGTGTATCAGAAAAAGAGATTCATCCTTACAATATTTACAATTTAGTAATTTAGTAGAGGCTCTTATCCATGGGCGATTTACAGGAGCAATTAGGGTTAAGTGCCTTGCTCAAGGGCACATCGACAGATTTTTCACCTAGTCGGCTCGGAGATTCAGATCAGCGACCTTTCGGTTACATGAGCGCTATTCTGTTTCTTAATGGCTCTCTCTTATGGCACACATACTCCTATGCCATACTCTGAGACTGTCAATCTGGCTGAGTAAGGGCTAGCATTGACCATACTCTGTAATTGTCTGTTGACTGAGTTAAGGGCTAGCATTGACCATACTCTGTAATTGTCTGTCTGACTGAGTTAAGGGCTAGCATTGACCAAACTCTGTAATTGTCTGTCTGACTGAGTTAAGGGCTAGCATTGGCCAACTCTCTGACTGTCTGGCTGGATGAGTTAAGGGTTAGCGTGTGCCACACTCTGAGCTGGTTTGTCTGGCTGAGTTAAGGGCTAGCATTGGCCATACTCTCTGACTGTCTGGCTGGATGAGTTAAGGTTAGCTGTGCCCACTCTGAGCTGGTTTGTCTGGCTGAGTTAAGGGCTAGCATTGGCCATTCTCAGGGACTGTCTGTATCGCTGAGTAAGGCTAGTGTTGGACATACTCTGTGACTGTCTGTCTGTCTGTCTGGCTGGATGAGTTAAGGGTTAGCGTGTGTGCACACTCTGAGCTGGTTTGTCTGGCTGAGTTAAGGGCTAGCATTGGCCATTCTCAGGGACTGTCTGTATCGCTGAGTTAAGGGCTAGTGTTGGACATACTCGTGACTGTCTGTATGCTGAGTTAAGGGCTAGCGTTGGACATACTCTGTGACTGTCTGTCGGGTTGAGAAAGGGCTAGCATTGGGCATACTCTGTCCCTGTCTCTCTTGCTAGGTAAAGGGCTAGCGTTTGCAGTCAGGAGGTGACCTTTAAGAAATGCCAGCCATATCAAACAGGGAGTGTTCTTTCTCCTGGAGACAAGGCAGTAGGGTCACATGGTTCAAGAGGTCACCGAGTTCTCAGAATGCTTCGCTGTGTCATTTGGAGTCTTGTCTGTGCGGCCATACTGTGTCCATTCTTCTGAAGTGTGCACTCGTACACAACTCCCCAACAAATGTAAAAGCATTGAGCTAGAAGGAGTTTCCACCATGTTTCTTACTTCAGCCATTTCCTTCCTCGTCTCCTCCCCTTTGAACTTCTCCTCCAATGGGTTTTGAGACGAGGAGAGAGGCCGAACCCTGGATTGCAAAGTAATA